>NC_089017.1:9547758-9687461 GCF_963932015.1 Anas acuta
AAGTGTTTCTGATACCTCCAAATCAAGCATAGTTAGGAAAATAGTCTAAAACTGATATTCTTATATAAAAATGCAATATTTCTCAAAGCATTGATAGATCTTTATGTTATGTAAATATATGAAAGTCCAGAAGAAAGTGGGTCACCAGAAACTGATTTGCTATTCTCTCTTGTACTTCACTCACAGTTCTAGAACAGAATAGCATGTGCTCAATGAATACTGTTGTTTCCTTTTCCTTTTCCTTTTTCTTTTCCTTTTCCTTTCCTTCCTACAAATTAAGTTGTATCACGGGCAGTAGTATAGGAATATTTATTCCAAGGCAGCAGGTACATAATTACCAAATATTGCAAAATATGATTTTTTTTGTTATTAGTCCTTTTCCCTCTTGGAGAATTTATGTTGAGAACCCATCCAAGTCCTGCTTCTTCTCCAAATTAGCTCCTTTGAACAGGTGAAAGTAGTAAGCATAAGCATGCATATTGGCAAAGGACGGGGTACAGAGACTGTGTGCAGCTACTCTGTAATATTTATTGCATCTTATTTTAAATCTATTCTCAGCTTTGCCCAGCAGTCTGGCCTTACCAGTCATGCCCATTATATAAGTCCTAAACCCAGAATAAATTCTTGTTTGCCAATACCATAACATCAGAGCATCTAGCTTAAGAGAAAGGCTTGATTCTCGCTGTGAGAATGGTCTTCAATTAAGTTCTTGGTAAGAAAGCAAAATTCAGTTTGTGCTATAGATGTCAATATAATTTCAGTTTATTTCTTTTGGAAGGGAAAGTTACAGAGCCCCAGCCCTCAGGGACTGAGCAGCTCTGGTTGTCTGTGAGACAGAGGTCTGGAAGAGCTGAGAGTTAGCTGTCAGCTGAATTCTAATGATATTCCAAGTCAACAAACCCTAACTTCCATGTTTCCAAAGAAATGTGATGTGTTTGGAAATATACTCCCAACACTAATTATTTATTTGGCCAGAGTTTAGACTGTAACAGGTGTAGTTTCCATTTTACTTGTGGATAAAGATGTTGGTTTGTTAAGGCTTCTGCCATATTGACTTGTGGTTGACCAAAGTAGGATACTGGGTGTTATTAGGAGCATAGCTATTTCCAAGGTTTATGTAGAGATAAGTCTGCTTTTGCTGTATTTTCCATTCTCTTCTTATTGTGGGTTATGGCAGTGTTAAAGTATTTCTCAGGAAACCAATGTGCAGCTGGCCTGACAGTAGTAAAAAAAAAAAAAAACATATAGAGCTCTCAAACTCTCAGGGAAATACATGTACTGATACACTGAATAGAAGCATAGTGCTTACAATGAAGAGATTTATTATTTTTACTTTTTAAGAGAGAGAGGAGGAAAAAGTACTGAGTGTATTTCCTGATGAAAGAGAACTGTTATGAAAATAAGTTCCAACTTGAACATCTGCACAAAGATGTCTAATCTACCGACAAAGATACATACCAGTATTTTTGTCATGCAAGCAAAGTCCTGCAGTGATGAGCTTGTTTGGAAAAAGGTGTTCTAAACCCAATACATTTCATACACTCTGCTTAATTAAACATAACATAACTTTCCTTTCTGGTGTGGAGGCATGCTGGAGTTTAGACTCATAGCACTGAGGAGACCATGCATATCATCATATGGAATTGTTTTCGTCTTGAAGAACTCAGCATGTTGACATTGTTTTCTTGATATGGAGAAGTTTTTAATTTAACCATCAGTAGGAAGACAGTCTATTCCTGTCTTTCTCTCCAAGGACAATCTGAAAAAGCATCCAGGAGCAGAGGGAATTTTTCCTATTGACTGTGGACAGCCCAAGAACTGGGCACAGCCTGCAAGGCATGGCTGGGCACTGCTCTGCCAGACCTGCACTTTGCACAGCCTGGGTGTGGAGATGACTTTTTTCATAGGATGACTTTTGTGCTTGCTCCACTGCTGCAGTGTAGCCAATCCTGGAGGGTTGCTGCCTTCTTAGTCCTCCTAATGGACCACACGTTGTAAGCAGGAAAGCTATCGAAACCTCTTGAGATAGCTGGCAATTTTCTGATAAAATGTATTATTTTCAGAAGATAACAAGACATTTTAAATGATAGGTTTCCTGTTAAACCTTCTCTGAAATCTCTCAGTGTTAAGGTCAAAACTGCTGTACCTATTACCCTTAGGTAGACAGACCATGACTTACTGGATTAATCAGGCTGTGAGTGCTAAGGGACAAGGTAAAGCAATGCCTTGGCATAGTTCTCTGTATACTAGCTGAGGGCACTCATGGCTTTATTTCTGTTCAAAATAACTGTTGCCTGGCTATATTCATTCAATCTCTGTCACATATATGTAAATCTTCCAGAGAACTCCATTTCATTCTGCAGAAAAAAAAGACGGTGAAGGGGATGTGTTATGGAAATTCATGATGTTTGTTGGTAGTGGAGAATTCATCTACATCCACTTCCAAGTAAAGTAGGTGCTTACCCTACAGTAATGAAAGTCAGACTCTGGCATGTGACCCAGCAGCAGTCAGCATCTAACTTCTTAGAGGGATAAGTGGCATTCAGCCACCCAAGGTTGAGCAATAACAGGTCTGTTGTACCTTTAGACATCCAGGGCTATATGTGTGCTACAGTGACTGGCTCAATGGCATCTGCCTAAAGCCAGGAGGCACCCATTGAAACACATTCATGATGGGGATTGGGGATTGCAATTATTGTCCACAGAAGAGGAATTCCCAGTAAGTGTAGGTCATAATCTCTAACTGATTTAGTCATTTCTACAGGGCAGTCAGTCTCACCTCTCTGCTCACAAAATCATGAAGCAGATCCTCCTGGAAACTCTGCTAAGGCACATACAAAATAAGGAGGTGAATGGTGGCAGCCAACATGGCTTCACTGAGGACAGATCGTGCCTGACAGATCTGGTGGCTTTCTATGACAGGGCTACACCATTGGTGGGTAGGGGAAGAGAAACTGATGTCATCTGCCTGGACTCGCGCAAAGTATTTTTCATTGTCAAAAAGGATTTAACAGAAGGACCACTCAGTGGGTAAGGAATTGTCTGGATGGTCACACTCAAAGAGCCATTGTGGTCAATGTCCAAATGGAGATCAGTAACAAGTGGCGTTCCTCAGGGGTCAGTATTGGGAACGGCAGTGTTTAACTTCTTTGTTGGTGACATGGAGGGTGGGACCGAGTGCACCCTCAGCAAGTTTGCCAATGACACCAAACTGTGTGGTGCAGTTGACACACTGGAGGGAAGGGATGCCATGCATAGGGAGCTGAACAGGCTTGAGAGGTGGACCTTTGAAAATCTCATGTTCAACAAGGCCAAATGTGCAGTTCTGCACCTGGGCTGGGGTAATCCAGTCTGTGCTGGGTCTGTCTGGGATGGAGTTAACTTTCCCTGCAGCAGCCCATATTGTGCTGTGCTCTGCATTTGTAATTAGAACAACATTGGTATCGCACCAGTGTTGTGTCTATTGCTGAACAGTGCTGGCACATCATCAAGACTCTTTCCTGTGGTTGTTTTACTCAGGTGGGCAGACGAGTTCCATGACAACTTCTCTCTCACTCCCCCTCCTCAAAGGGAAAGGGGGAGAAAATACGATGCAAAGGGCTCAAGGGTTGAGATAAAGACAGGGAGATCACTCAACAATTATTGTCACAGGGAAAACAGACTCAGAGAAGGGAAACAGTAAAATTTATTGCCTATTGCTAACCAGCTAGAGAAGTAAGAAAAGGAAAAAAATCAAAAACACTTCCCCTCCATCTACTCTTTTCCACATCCTTCCCCCAGGCAGCACAGGAGAACGGGGAATGGAGGCTGTGGTCAGTCCCTGATGCTTCATCTCCACCACTCCTTCAGATAAATTGTGACTGCCCCATGCCTGGAAGTGTTTAAGGCCAGGCTGGATAGGGCTTTGAACAACTTGGTCTAGTAGATGTCCCTGTCTGTGGCAGTGGGCTTGGAATTAGATGATCTTTAAGATCCCTTCCAACCCAAACCATTCTATGATTCTATGAAAGAGCTTTAACCTTTTGTTGAAATAGCAGAAATTGCATGACCCTTGATTTTGGCTTTTTATGTCAGACAAGAGCATAGACTATGAACAAGTATAATATGAAGAAAGTTACCTTGTCATTAAGTAACTAGGTGTGTGAATAGTAAATCCATTGCATGATAGTTGCACAAGAAAGGAAGCGTTATAAAGAGATAAGACTAGATTATATGTCTAATGTTTAAATATCCTCTTTACTTGATCCAAAGCTACCCAGTTAAGTATAACTAAATCAAATACAATTCAAAATTATGGTATGACAGTTTTCTACAATAGATGGAGTCATTTCAATCACCAGACTTAAGAAAATAAGGTTATATGTGTGACCATGAGACTAGAAAATAGTTTGTTCCTTTGATGGCTCTAGCAAGCGGTGAAGTAGAAATATATATTTTTATATTCTTGAAAATACAGTAGAAATTTTATATTGATACAAGCATACCACAAAAAAATATTGTGGATGAATGCTTTTAATGCCTTGCTAGTTCTGTTAATTTTATGATAGTTGAGAAGAAACAAGGAAAAGAATAGATAAAAATCAAGAAAAAAGGCAATCGAAAAAAAAAAAAAAAAAAAGCAGTAAAGTAATTAATTACTATTAAGTGTAAATATTTAGAAGACTTCTAACTTTTTCCTCCAAAAAGTTCCCATTTACCAAAGACGGGGGGGGGGGGGGGGGGGGGGGGGCAAGCAGCAACTGTGCAGGTACCATGTGGAACAATATACAATAAGACTAAAAGAGTAGAAGTCTAGATTAAGAGAAACTACCCAAACCTTACTTTTCCCAGTGACATGTGAGTACTCACACAATCTATTTTATTGGTTTGGCTGAGGGGTAACAGCTTTTCTCTGTCAAGGAAAATATTGTCACATTTGCACATTCATTTTTTAGTACAATTTTGTTAAGGCATCCTCTCCTGTTCAGTTTGTTTAGTGTGATAGACTCCATTTATTTACATTATCATGTATTTCTTAAAGGACGTAAATTTCTGTTTCTGTTCTGCTCATCCCTGTTCTTATTAATGAATTCAGGTCTATGAGACTAAATGAAGTATCTATGAAAGACTAGATTCTTAGCCTCTTACAGTATTTCACTTGCACTAAATTTGTATAAAGGTGATCCACAAAAATTTTTCAGTAATGCATGTTTATGCAATAACTAAGGGCAGGACTTCCAGAAAATACACGTGGAAAGAATAAACCCAGCAGGGATATTCAGCTGGAATCATCAGAATATCAACAGATAATCAAACACAGATGATTTATGTTTGTATATTAATTTCGCTCCTTTTGCAAATGGATCCAAGTATCACTGACGCTGATGGGAACTGCAGTCATAAAATGGTAGAATCTGCCCTTCTGCTTTTAGAAAGAAGAAAAGCAAGTAACCAAATCAGTGTCTCAGTTTCTCTGACAGATTCACTATCTTCTTACACATGGACTGTCCATTATTCTGTGAGTTTCAAGTTCAGCTGATTAAAAGTATGGTTAAGAGTGGTAGGAAGGACATGATAAAGCATGGCCACTAATTTTATTTAGGATAACAGATGCTCCAAAGAGAAAAATAACTCCTCATGAATGACTTCATCACTTGAAGTAAATTATTTTTAAAGGTTAAGCACAGTTTAAATAACATTTTGCCTACCTCAGAGCCAAAGGTATCCAAATATAAAAACTGGATTGCTATGTATCTTTATTGAATTTCAGGACAAGACAGATCAACAAGGAAGCTTGCCATTCTTAGATTCACTGCAATACTCCTTGGGACTCAGATACAGTTGGAGGACTGTTTAAGCAGGAGAAAGACCTGTTTCAGTCTTGTCCATGCCATCTATTAGAAATGATGCTGTCCTCCAAACCTTTCCTGGTGAATGTTAGTTAGCACAGGACAAAATACAACAGCTACTATAACCAGCACAATGGATCATCACAAATACAGTACAACAGCTTGCTCCTCTCTTGTTATAGACTGCCATGAACCTTCCTAACCACATAAAAAGAAAGACAAGAGAAATATCTTACTGTTGTTGTCATCTTTTCTCACATGGTCTCTTCTATTTCCTGTGACATCTCAAGGTGTCAGGGGAACCACTGTAATCTCTGTAAGTTTGGATACCAGGGTTCTTGTAAAGGATGGTAAAGTGTAGCAGAGCTGTCTCCCATAATGCCTGGGATTTGTCAAGTGCTGTAGTGGAAGAGAGCCTTTAACTTAAAAAAGGACCTCTGCCAGGCAGAGAAGGACCTGGGGGTGACGGTTAATAGTTGGCTGAATATGAGCCAGCAGTGTGCTCAGGTGGCCAAGAAGGCCAACAGCATCCTGGCTTGTATCAGAAACAGTGTGACCAGCAGGGCTAGGGAGGTGATTGTCCCCCCTGTCCCCCCCCCCCCCCCCCGTACTTGGCTCTGGTGAGGCTGCACCTCAAGTACTGTGTTCGGTTTTGGGCCTCTCACTACAAGAAGGACATGGATGTGCTTGAGCAGGTCCAGAGAAGGGCGATGAAGCTGGTGAGGGGCCTGGAGAACAAGTCCTGTGAGGAGCGGCTGAGGAAGCTGGGGTTGTTCAGCCTGGAGAAAAGGAGGCTCAGGGGTGACCTTATTGCTCTCTACAGGTACCTCAAAGGAGGCTGTAGGGAGGTGGGGGGTTGGCCTGTTCTCCCACGTGCCTGGTGACAGGACGAGGGGGAATGGGCTTAAGTTGCGCCAGGGGAGTTTTAGGTTGGATCTTAGGAAGAACTTTACTGAAAGGGTTGTTAGACATTGGAACAGGCTGCCCAGGGAGGTGGTGGAGTCACCATCCCTGGAAGTCTTTAAAAGACGTTTAGATGTAGAGCTTAGGGATATGGTTTAGTGGGGACTGTTTGTGTTAGGTTAGAGGTTGGACTCGATGATCTTGAGGTCTCTTCCAACCTAGAAAATTCTGTGAAATTCTGTGAAACTTTGCTCCTGCTCTGGAACCAAAATTAAATAGAAAAAAAATAATAAAGTTAAGTAAGCAGTTAAGGTAGGTTGGACCTACCTGATCAGTAATTTTGAAAAATTTATCTGAGAGTAAAAGTGTTTCTAAATATTTATGAGTGAAAAGACCACTAAGACTGGCTACAGATAGCTATGAAATGAATTTTCCTGTTCTTTCTTGATAGGGGCCTGTAGAAAATTGTCTCTAGGGGTGCTATAGTCTTAAGTCCCACTGTGAATTTCATTAGACAAAGCAACAAGGACCAGTGCTTCCTCATTATTATTTAGTGCAAAGTTTTATGTTTTTTAAATAGTAGGTAGCTCGCAAATGATTATAAAAGAAGGCAGCTGTAGGGAGTGGCCTTTAAAGGCCACATTCAAAGCCAGTGTAAGGTAATTAAATGAACTACTCAGAAATGTGTTTTAAGATCTCATTAACCACATTTATATCTGTCACAGGAAAGTTTACCCGGATAACAATAAGAAACACACTCAAGTAAGGTCAAAGTCTTCTTACGAGTGCATGCAAGAGGATTTTTATTTTTTTATATGACACTGGGGAATCAAATGATCTCAGAGTTATTCTCATTTAGTCTCTATGAACAGAAATACTTTACCTTTTAATTTTATGTAAAAACCCAGTAGAATGGAAAAACCGCATTCTGTCCCCATTTCACCTCATTACAGTCATGATATCTATGGGCATGTCGACAGGGCTGGTTGCAGATGCTCCAACTTATTACACAGCTTCCTGGCTGAAGTTGGAGAATGAGGCATTCAGTGAGGCCTGGAAGAGGAGGAAGCATTTTTGCTGTATTTTAAATTATTTGTAATAATGCTGACTCATGTACCATGCAGCTTCCTTAACTAATTTTTTCATGGATCATTAGAAAAAAACATGCCACTCTATGGTTCCTGCATTCTATCTGGTGTAGTCAAGTTTACTGTGTTTTCTGTATGTTGATAGACTGTTTTGATTTGCATCTCAGTTAAACATCATGTTCACTGCAGGAGATTTCATGTTCTTTGATTTCTTCAGGACTGTTGACATGTTGGATTTTTTATGTTAGTTTTCCTCACTCTCAGACTACATTTTCAATAATACAGTCAGAGAAACTGAGGCAGAGGAGAGGGAGACGTAGCTTGCCAGGAGGACTAATCTGATTAGTGTGTGGTTAGTGTCACCTTAGTGTGTCTCACACTTAGTATTCACTAATCAGTGTAGATTTTCTTAAAGATCCATTTGTTTCCAAGGTCATGTGTTTGTGTGTTTTCTGTTTTGCTGTTGTTGTTTTTGTTTATTTGTTTTTATGTAGGGAATTCAACATACTTTTAACGATACAAGTTTTTAGCCTTGTGATTATAAAACAAACTTTAAAATCACATTTACATGACACAAACAAGTGGTGAATAAAAAGTTTCTGAAGTGGGCTATTTTGATATTTATGACCTTATGATTGTTTGAGATATGAAATGTAATTTTAGCAGTGTCTGTTACAAGCATATCGGTACAGTGACTGCTATCCGAAAGCAATCCTCACATCTGTTAGGGATATATTATATGGAAATAAAATTATCAAGTTTTCTAGTGACAGCTACAATCATTTTTTACATTGACATGTAGAAGCATTAGCTACTGCATAAGAGCTCTCCCCAATTTCCAGAGACTAGCATAGGGATTTCAGCCAAATTTCCTGCCCTGAATTTAACAGAAGCATAGGACTACAAGCAGCAGCATGTGAAAGAACAGTCCCCAGTGCAGGACAATGTTGGTTAAGTGCTTTCTTTATTTTAAATTACTGTCACACACTTTTCTGTTGAGAATACCATGTGCTGCTGCATGTTTTTTTTCCCACCATAATTCTTACCAGCCTTCAGGTACAAGAAATGAGAACGCAGACACACCTATTGAGACATAACTTGTAAGTTAAAATGTAGTGACTTTTTTTTTTTTAACCGCTTGAATTTGACATTTGGAATAAATATGTGTTATAAAATCACTTTGGGAGGTGGAGTTCCTTTGCCTAAATGTCAATTGCTATCATTAGATGATTTATGATCTTTTTTTAAAAAGGAAATTCCATCTCTACCACCTCTTCATTTCCATAAATCTACAAATAGTCTCCAAATGGCAAGGTCTTCAGTAGAGCTGGGCAAAGTCAGTGGTGTCAGTAAATAAGAAAAATAAAATATTTTATCAATTGATTTTTTTTTCTTGCTTTTTACTTGTATGCTACTATTTAAGTCTGCATCCCTGCTTATCAGTGAGCCTTATCCTTGTAAAGCATGCAGTGACAGAAAGCAGAGAGAGCTAGATATCTGTACACCTTGATCCTCCCTGCAGAACAGGAGCTGGGAACTTGCGCTGCTCTCAGTGTCTTTCTGAACAAGAAAAAGGAAGTAATGAAAACAATCATAATGAAAACTGGGTATGATATCAGGAGCTGCTCAAAGAGGATATTTCTCCTTTCTCAAGCAGCTGGGCACAGGGAAAGATGGTGAAAAACAAGGGGGATTGGCCACTCAGTCCCTGGGGGAATGTGGGGAGTGATAGCCCTATGATGTTTGCCTGTGCAATGCCCAGGGAGCAGTTTCCATGGGCTGATGAGATCAGTTGTGCTTGTGTGTGCATATGGCAAGGTCAGCAGTGCTAATTAATCACTCTTGGAGGGGGAGTGATATACTACTTCCAGACTGTTATGATAAACAAATTCTTAATTTTCCCTTTCCCAATCTATTCTGAAACAGAAGACTGGGAGAAACTTGGCCTTAATCCCATCAACACAAATGTCTTTTCCCTGGGTTTGATAAAGTATTTGTGTGCGTTGCACAGGGAAAGTATATGCCGTGTGAGCTACTTAAAGGGTGGGCACCCACAACCCTGGTCTACTCCTGCTCCTCTGACATTCAAAAGGGTTCAGATGACGTCTGTTCTTTTTCTGACCTCCTTCTACACATAAATATCTACCAGCTGTATATTTAAAATATATCAGGAAAAAAATTCAAAGTTTTATTTTTCTATGAGAAAGTTAATTTTCTTACCTTTGAATTCATTTAAAGGATTTCACCTAGTAACTAAGAGTAGTTTCACTCAGTCAGTCCTAGAATTACTAGGAATAGTTGGAATAAAAATGTGATTCATGTTTCACAGGATTTTTGCAGCCAAATCTCTTCCTCAGATCCACTCTACTCTTTCCCGTATCATCTTTATGCTTTATATCTGCTCTGTACATTGATTCTTGAGGGTGTATTTTGTTCTTTAAGGACTATTCCTGGTTCTTTACATTTTTCCTTTGGTGCTATTGAATTTGCGTTGTGTGCCTGATTGTGCACCTCCACTTTTTACAGAATTAAATTAGGAAATTAAGTCTCATCTTAATTAGTGTGATTATTGAACTGGCTGTTAATAAATGTGGCCAGAAAATAAAATAGATTTTAAGAATAACATCTAAAATAGAAGTGGTGATGAATTATATACCAGTTTTGAAGTAGACCATTAGCTACTTCAAGAACAGAATAGCATGTTATTTCTGCCATATTTATGGATGGATGTAACATCACAGATCCCTTCCTATCTTGCACTTCTTAATTTAACTGTAATAGCAGCCTCAAATTTGAGTTCTAGAGGCACTCAGATCATTATTAATATAAAGAATTCAAACCTATGAACTTGAAAAAATCAGTGCAAAAAGTAGTTTTTTTATGCAGAAAATCATTAAAATACCATGAAATCAGTTTCACTCTCTGACTGGGTGTCAACACAAAATGTAATCTAGAAACTCCAAGGTTATTAACCTTTGGCCCTGGAACACGTTTTCCATTTAGTAGATTACAATGCAAAATGCATTGTGGTAAAGTGGTAAAGTTTCTCAGCTGCTAGTACCAAAGGTTAATTTAGGATAATGTCACTGAAAAGACACACTTGAATTGTGCTTGATATCTCATTCATTAAATCGAAAAGCATGCTGTGAAAGACAAACTGCTGGTGTTTCTCTTTCTCAGATCATTTCTTTGCCACTAAGCTAATGGAGCAATTCTGTGTTTCAGTCTAGAAGCAGACATTCTTGTAATTGTCTGCAGTCTCATACTAAATGCCTCATCCAATAAATAATTTTTAGCTTTAACTCATTTCCTCCACTTCAATACACTCTGTGTTCAAAGACGTAATTAAAAAGTAGTGTTGTTCTCTAACATCAGTTTAGTTTAGCAAACAATTGTTCACCATCTGGAGGCCAAGCTAAAAAAATAATAATCTAAAAAGAAACTCATACTGATATTTGATTTCCCTTGAAATGTGTAGCCTTCATGTTCATTTGTTTGAATGGAATCAGGACTAGTTCTGCTATATACTCTTCATAATTGTATGCTAATATGTACTTGTATAATAATACAACTTGTGTGAGGCTGGCTGGAGGAGAGAGAATAAAAATGAACAGAATAGAGAAAAACCCAAGCCCTTATTCCAACTCTTCTTTACTGCTTTCTACAGAGTGATCTGGTCTCAACAAATGAAAATAGGAGGTAAAACTTTCTCCAGGACAGTATAACAGAGGAAGACAAACACCAAAAACAAACAAACAAACAAAAAACCCCATCTGGCTTGATTCATCCGATGGAAGAAAATATAGAGCAGAAAGAGCATTGTTGCAAACTCTGTATTTTATCATGGGTCTCATGATATTTATCTTGATCTTTAAAAAAAAAAAAAAAAGAAACACTAGTTTCTCAAGGCTTGTGAAAATCTTTGTTTTGTTTTTTGTTTTACTTCGTTACTGATGTTGGTAGAAAAACAACAACTAGCAGAATGAAAAGTACATTCTCAGAAGGCCAATTAAAGAATGCATGATTTTAAAATCACTTTATTTTTTAGCATCAACTACGATTTTAGGTCATGGTAGAGGAAGTGATATGACAATATGACTTTTACATGATTCAGTTGCTTAGCCTTACTGAAATATACAATTGTGGTGGTTTTACCCAGCTGATGGTTTTACCCAGCTGAAGCCCCTGGTGGGGTGATTAGGTGCTGCAGCTTGGCCATCCTTGCGTCTCACTGCTGCCAAAAGGCAAAAGTACTTTGCCCACTTCCCATTCCCCTCACTCCTCTCCCTGTCTTTGCACAGATTTTGACATGTGCTTGCCCACACTGTGAGCTTGTTTAGCTTTTCAACACAGGAATAAAGATTTAAATTTTTGCATTGGCTTAACTTTCTGACTCATTAAGCAAGCTGGAATGACTGACCAGTGGGTGCCAGAGATGGGATATGAACATTAGGTATGAAACAGGGGATAAAGTGTTAAGAAAAGGAGCTTACTGTTTCTGGTTGTAGAAAGACATTAGATTCAGCCATAATAACTAACTTCACCTTGAGAAGCACAAGTTATCTGGGTTGAATTAAGGAGTAAGATTAATAGACCTTTAAATCTTTCTGGTAATAAAGACTTTGGCAATTTGGAGCTCAAGGGGTCTTATGGCTCTTTCTGAATTTTATCCTTTTCCAATGAACCTTCTGGTGCTTTTTCTGCCTTTTAATATATGTCCCCCAGTGAACCTGCTCATAGAGCTCCTGACAGGTTTCTCTATGGTGTAAGAATTTTGGTGTTTTTTTTTTGTTGTTGTTTTTGATTTGGTTTGGTTTTGCTGCCCTTTCTATATGCAGACTTGTTGTTGTATAGATAGTAAAACAATGGCAAGAAAATATTGCTTTAGGGTCTTAATTGTTCCAGTTCCTACAGAAAAAGTTCTCAAAAGTTCAGAAAAAAAAAAAAAAAATATATATATATATATATACATATATATATATATACATATTATAGCTACTAAATATGTAAGACTAAGGAAACATCTTGCAGTGCCAAGACATTTTTTCATTTTGAAACAAGACTATTCATGCAAAGTAAGAGAAAATTAGTAATATATTTGACATGCTCCCAGGCAAAAACTCTGTCAGACATATAAAATCTATATCTCATTTAGTTCACCAGTTAACATATTCTTTCCTCTTTATATTTCATCTCAGAGGTCTGTGTGTGTGGAGGATGGTTTTGGAGATGGACTTTTCACTTCAAGAAAGAAGTAATGAACACTTGAAAACATTCAAGTGTCCTCGAAAATATGTTGATAAAAGGATAGCAAGTACTAATCACCGCTCTTTAAGGGTTTATTTTCAGCTGCCTTGTCAAGTTGGGAGTTGCAACAACTAAAGAAACAGCACAGTTTCAGATCTTATTTCAAAGACATTCAAATGAAGAACTGCCAGTTGTGACACATGCCCTTTTATTATCCTAAAAGTGATTGATATCTTGCTGGAGGCAATAGGACCTGTGAAATGTTATGCACCTTTTAAAGAACGATTGCTGTCTCTGCTTTAAATAGTATGGTGCTTACAATGGAAAATTACCAAAAAAAAAAAAAAAAAAGACTTTTTTTTTTAATGTATCTTTCATACATACATGTACATAGGTACCGTGTGGATCTCTTCCAAATACATTGCATATATACATATATGAACTGATATAAAAATGTGTATATGCATTTATAGGTAAGGTAGTCTAAAAGCAGCTCTGTAAATGGCATATGCTGGTTTAGAAAAGATTTCTTTCTTTTTTTTTTTTTTTTTAAAGTCCATAAGAAGATAAGAGAAAATCCTGGAGAACATGTCTAAAATAGGCGCTAAAGGAATCTTCCTTCTAACATCCCTAATCATTACTACTGGGAATGTATGAAGGCATGGAAGAGAACAGCAATTAGTCTCATTCTTCCTAAATAGCATCTCCTATTGCCACTGTCAGAAAGAATATTAGAGGTAAAAAAAACACAATAATGTTTCTTAGGATGGAAATTAAACTAAGAGTGCAGATGGCTGTTTGGGATAGCAAAAACAAAAACATAAACAAAAACAAAAAAGAATATCACTCTGAAAGTAGTGATATACTCTGAATGTTTTTTTTTTGTTTGTTTGTTTGTTTTGATATTGTGGTTTCCCTATCTTAATAAGATAATTTGCAAACAGTTTTCTCTAAGAGAATACCTCCTGAACTGAAAAAGATCAGAGGATTCGAAATATTAATATGTTAATATTCCTTTTTTTTCTTTTCTTTTCTTTCTTCTTTTCTTTTCTTTTCTTTTCTTTTCTTTTCTTTTCTTTTCTTTTCTTTTCTTTTCTTTTCTTTTCTTTTCTTTTCTTTTCTTTTCTTTTCTTTTCTTTTCTTTTCTTTTCTTTTCTTTTCTTTTCTTTTCTTTTCTTTTCTTTTCTTTTTTTTCCCCATATAAAATCATGGAGGGAATGTTGGCCACATGTAGGTTGGGGAAAATTTGCAATACCTTTGTGTCTACGTGTGAAACTCAGATTTCAGATAAATAAAAGTACCATCTAAAGATACCTTCTGCTATTATTATTTATTAAACATGATTGTCAAGCATATCGTGTTTACTTATGTTGCTCTGCCATTTTGTTTGCTTGGATCCATATTTCCCTACTACAGTAGCCCTCCAATTTTTTAAGTCCTTTTTCACTATTCACAACAATCTTTTAAATATTCTGGTCATTAGATAGAAAGTTTCAAAAACTGTACAACTGGCAAACCACACAAGTTCTCTAAACATTTATTAGGAAAAATGATTTGATTTAAATTGAAGAGGTCCAGCTTCTAATAAGAAAGTGAAGGAAGTCAAGTGCTCATTTAATTTTGTCTAGTTGAAGATGGAGCTTCCTTCTCTGCTGTATCCTCACTCAAGACATATAAGCTGATAATACAAACTGAGGATATCAGGATACTTATGAACTTCTACCTGGCAGGATATGGATGTGGAGGAGAAGAACAGGAAGGGGAGAAAGGTTACTGTTTTTGCTGAAACTATTCCGTTCCGCTGGAACAAGAATCACTCATAAGAATCTCTTATTACTGTAAATGGGAATAAACTGTTGACCTTGGCGGGTCAAAACTTATTTACAGAGTGGAACTGCTATGGCAAAAATACTCTGCATCAACATAATTAATTTCCATTTCCTTAGCTGTCCTCCTATGTCTCTTCATTGTGAGATACTCTATTCCAGTCTTTGAACAATCATCACTCTTCTTTTTAACTATGCTTTAAATTCTCTTTTCCCATAAAGAATATTTTGTAATTTTGCAAACAGTTCTGAGACAGTTGGATTTCTTCACACTTTTTTCAGATGCTTTTTCCCAAGAATATGATTCCTTAGTATTTTTTATCCTGGATAATATATCCATAAATGTCTCTATACAATGATGTTCTTCACTATTAATGAATGCTTGGGTCTGAAACCAAGCTTAATAAATGGAGGATTAGTTCAGTTCTGAGTAACACCATCATTCTTTTGCCAGAGAATTAATATTAGAAAAACAGTTGATAGGATGTACTGTTTAATAGTGTTGGCCTTTATCATCCCTACCAAATTAAAAACCATTTTATAGTGTATACTTCTAACCCAGAACACACTTGGTGGCCTAAACTTTCTTGAGCCAAGAAAAAATCTTCAAGATTGTTTGGTTTGATTTTAAGAGCAGAAGTTCATGCCTAATGTTTACCATGTGGTAATTTCTTAAAAATTACAAGTAAAACTGATGGGAAGCAGTCTTGAGATGTGCCTCATTCTTTGTTGAAGCATGTTTTATTGAGTAAGGATTGTTTAGAGATCATCCACTAGAAAATAGGCTTCGTGAAATGTGAGACTTAAAAGTAGAAAATTAGAGTGATTTGAAGTGCCACTGACTATCCATTTCATAGATCACAGAATCACAGACTCACGGAATCATAGAATCATAGAATGGTTTGCATTGGAATGCACCTTTAAGATAATCCAATTCCAACCCCTCTGCCATGGGTAGGGATTCCTCCCACTACTCTACTGTTCCAGTGCCTCACCACCCTCTGAGTAAGTTTATTCCTAATATCTAATTTAAATCTACCCTTTTTATTTTAAATCCATAACTCCTTGTTCTATCACTCCACTGCCTGACAGAGTCCCTTCCTAGCTTTCTTGTAGGCCCCCTTTAACTATGGGAATGCTGTTATGAGGGCCATTTACACCAGTAAGAACATTTACTGCTTTGATTTTGAGTCAGTCCTGAAAATTAAGGCAGAGGAAGAAAGGAGTGAGATGGGAGGAAATAATGATCACAAATAATAATAATTTATAGCAGGGTAATCTCAGTTAATTGCACTGTATTGTACTTAAGATGTTCTATGACAGATACTTGTGACCAAAGCAAGTTCAGGGTGAAAATACAAAGTTAAGTATTTACTCATTTATAACTTTGCTCCAGGTGAATCTCTTATTGAAATTAAGCTGGTTTTGTTACCTGTGCCATCATTTTTAATGCTGACTTTGGTGACTCCAGACAATGTTGCTGTCAATAGCTATGAAGAACCCTCAGTTACAGCTCCACTTAAAAGATTTTGTATGTTAGGTCTATTCATAAAGATCCTGTTGTTATTGTTACGGTTATTGCTGTTGTCGTTGTTATTATTATTATGGAATTGTCTCAGAAACAGCACAGAATAGGGCCCTAGTGAACAAATGTGGGAGAGGTAACAAAGTGATTTCTAGTAAATAAAAGAGGAAAGAAAAAAAAACTTTTATTATTTTATTTTTTTCTGCTTCTAAAGATGCAAAGGTAAATCTGAAGCAATCCATTTTGTCTTAACAAACTGTCTTTTATAACTATTTTTAGCTCTACCCCACAGGTGAATTAGATAAAAGCACACTTAGAACAGAAACATTTCCTGCAGGTATAAGACAAATACCGATCCTGTCAAAACCTGTTGAGAATTAGCTGGAAAGTTTATATACACTGTGCCTGTACAATTACTTTTTTATTACATTTGAAAGATTAGCTGAAACATGAAATTTAATCAAAAATTTGTAGGATTTCCCTATCCTTTTTCTCTGATTTTCTAGTCTGCTGTTTATAGATGTCCTCCAATGAAGGTACTTCACTATCACACAATAGCTGATACATGAGTGAGATCTGTTTTGCAGATGGCATGATGGATATGGGTCTCACTGAGCATTACAGCATATGCAATGTAGGTTTACTCCTTGCTCACATGGTGGACGTTTTTTTAGCTGGCAAACATCTACAAAGCTGCTACAGTCAACAACCTAAACCAGTGTGATGTTCATGTCTGAAAATACAAATATGTGTGCAGAAGAAGACAGACTCCTCCATGTGGTAAACCAGTGAAGGATAGGCCTGTGAGAAAGGTGAGAGCTGAGGGATGAGGATATTGCAAAAGCATTGTAACCAGAGAGATAGAAAGGGAGGCAAAATATATGCATGAAGATTTGTGTGTTGAGGGCAATTGGCTTGCTGGCCAAACCTGCTAAAAAACAGATTTCTTTCCTTCTCTGTCTTATTTATAATTTCTTGCTTTCCAATACCCTACAAAACAGTGGTAACAAGAGAACCATTCAGTAATACTTTGTGTGCCATACGTATAAGACACTATTCATAACCCCTGCCAGTGTAGAAATTGCAAGAAGAGACCAATAACTCCACTGTGGTGGTTTTAAAATTATATTCTAGTGTTAACATCTGTCTTCCATTTAACCAAAAAATAGACATAAAATGTAGGCAAAAGCATAAATTAATATTTACCACAACATCAGCCAAAGTCCATATTTAGTATCCACATTAAATCAAAAGAATTCAACAGATAACATAGACACTGAGCTGCAGAATCCCTTTTTTATCTTGCATAGTGTGTTTTGAAACCTTTTCCAAGCTGCTCAGATTATTCTGAAACTGCATTGTTTCCAGGATCAGGAATCTGGTTTTATCACATTTGTATAAATGCATAGCATAACTCCAAGCTTCATGGACTGAACGAGAGCCAGCAGTGTGCCCAGGTGGCCAAGGGCAACGGCATTCTGGCTTGTGTCAGGGTGGACATTGAGGTACTGGAATGTGTCCAGAGAAGGGCTATGAAACTGGTGAAGGGTCTGGAACACAAGTCCTGTGAGGAGTGGCTGAGGGAACTGGGGTTGTTCAGTCTGGAGAAGAGGAACCTTATTGTTCTCTACAGCTACCTGAAAGCAAGTTGTGGGGAGCTGAGGATCGGCCTCTTCTCACAGATAACTAGTGACAGGACTAGAGGGAATGGCGTCAAGTTGCTCCAGGGGAGGTTTAGGTTTGAAATTAGGAGATATTTCTTCTCAGAAGGAGTAGTCAGGCATTGGAACGGGTTGCCCAGGCAGGTGGTGGCATCACTGTCCCTGGGGATGTTCAAGAAAAGGTTGGATGTGGCACTGGGTATAGTTTAGGGCATGGTTTAGTGGGTGACATTGGTGGTATTGACATTGGTGACATTGGTAGTAGGGTGATGGTTGGACTGGATGATCTTGAAGGTCTTTTACAACATTAATGATTCTATGATTCTATGACATGGGAGACAGATTCTCTCCTTGTGAGATCAGCAACATATGTCAGCATGTCAAACTGTCTGCTCAGTGGCTAATAAAGATGAAAAAATATTTCTGCAGAACATGGTACCCTACTGCCATGACCAAGAAATCAGGCTAATATTTAGGTTTATATACTACTTCCTAGCTTCAGTGCCTGCATCATCTAAGACAAGAATCTTTTCTAGTTACTTGTCATAGAATCATAGAATGGCTTGGAAGTCCCTTCCAACCCAAAGATCATGGAATTCCACCCCTCCTGCCATACGCAGGGATGCCACCACTAGATCAGGATGTCCAAGGCCCCATCCAGCCTGGTCTTGAACATCTCCAGGGACTGGGCGTCCACAACTTCTCTGGGCAACCTGTTCCAGTGCCTCACTACCTTTACAGTGAAGAATTTTTTCCTATATGTCTAGTCTAAATTTACCCTCATTTAGTTTAAGACCATTTCCCCTTGTCCTATCATTATCTACCTGAGTAAAGAGACCATCTCCATCTTTTTATAAGACCTCTTTAGGTACTGAAAGGTCACAATGAGGTCTCTCCAGAGCCTTCTTCTTTCCAGGTTGAAACTTGTTTAAGTCATGAGTAGCAAATGGAATCCATTGCCAAAAATGATCACTACTGTTCAATGACCAGATACATTTTTCGCTTGAACGGAAGTGGAGTAGAGTTTTGTTCTGGAGTTGTAGAATGGATCCAAAGGAGAGAAGACATGTGTCTCTCTCTCTCTTTTTTTTTTTTTTTCCTGATCCTTCCCCATAGCTGTCTTGGAGCCACTGAAAGACTTAAAAAATAGTAGAGGCAACATAAGATTTCTGAGTATGAGGTGCTTTCTACCTCCTGTTATAGACATGAAGTGCCCAACCCATACAGTCTTGTATAAGCTTTTATAAACAGAATGTTTAGACACATTCCCTTGATAGAAAAAAAAAAAAAATGTAGGCTGAATGTGTATGCACTATTTATTTCAGACCTCTGGTCTGTGTACAGCTTTTCAAACTGTGATCCTAGCTTTTATATTTTTTTTTCTTAAGATTTTAGATTGTGTTTGTGTACACAAACTCCATGATGATTTTCTCTGCTAAAAGATTTCATATAATTTATTTTTTCCCAATTAATTTTCAAATCATCAATTTGTCTCCATTTCAGGTTGATGACAGGAGGGTGGGATTTTGTCTGAAGCCTCGTCCTAAATATATACACATTCATACAATTATACTACATATCAGAAGGTCCTCCAGAAAGTTAATATTATTTCCAAATTTGGAATGAAAGCATATTATCATAATCTTCAAAGGCCTGGCAATGTATAATGAATAAATTAGTGGAAAAATTTAAAGTCCAAGTATATGCGGGAAAATTGTCTATATAGGAAATATTCTATTCATTTCTGAGACAACCAGTAACTGCCATTATAAATACCAACACTTATCCCTCTCCTGAGACTGATATTATCAGTACACCCAGAATCCTCTTGTACTCTGTAATCTTCTTAAAAGGTCATGTGATTTAAAACAATTTAAAGAAAAAAATATATATATATAAAATAAAATAAAATAAAATAAAATAAAATAAAATAAAATAAAATAAAATAAAATAAAATAAAATAAAATAAAATAAAATAAAATAAAATAAAATAAAATAAAAGTTCTGTTATTTGGAGAACAGTGACTGAAATGATGCTGACAGCTTTCTCTCAGATCAGCCCTAGTACTCTTACTCTTTCCTGGGTGAGGAGAGATTGGGAAGAAGTCTTCTCCAGGATGTGCTGTTTAAAAGGACCATGTTTACTCCTGGCTTGCTATCCAACGTAGGGTTTAGGGAACACTGACATTTGGATCTGTATAGGGATTTTGGGCAGATTAAGCAAAGCAGTAGTAGGCAAAATCTTGTTGGCAGATAAGATATTTGAATCTAATGCTCATTACTGTACTTTAACATTGCAAAACCCAGGTAGCATAAAACATATGCATACAGACTTATATGAAAGCTATGTGAAAGTATGTTACCAATATCTAGTGACACAGAGGTACTCCAGGGGAACCACAGAGCATTGCAGCAGAGTCCCAGGAGATGGGAGATGGGCTGACTGCTTTTACTGTACTTCCCATATTTGTAAGAGTTGTTTTCACACTATAGATTATTATTATTTTTAAACAAGAATTTGATTGGCTTCAAAGAGTTTAGTTTGTCTACTTTCCAGGCAGTTAAACTTTCCCATGGCATGGTCTTATATCAAATGCAATTGATGTTGTTTTGTTTCACTCATCTGTTTCATATTTTGAGAATTCATCCTCTGTCTGCACCTATAGTGAACATCTTATATGACTATCTTAAAACAGGATCTTTGTTGGTGTTTTTGGAGTGGAGGAGAAGATTAAAGATCAAGTAATAGAAGTCTTGGAGGTAGTTCTCAAAGGAATAGTTTGTTTTCCCTTTGACCTCCTGTACTGGCTTTACGTGGTAAAGTTTTGATAGCAGAGGGGCTGCAGGGGTGGCCTCTCTGTGCAAATCCCAGCAGCTGTCCCAGGCCAGATCAGAGCCAGCTCCTGCTGGCTCCAAATAGTACCTGCTGCTGGCCAGAGAAAAGCCAGTAAGTGATGCTGGTTGGGCCTCAGGGAAGGAAGGAAACTGACTGAAGGAAGGAAAATATATAAGTATATATATAAATACATATATAAATATATATATACATATATATATACCTGCTACGCTACAGAACCTGGGAGAGAGAAGAGTAATAACCAGCTGTGCAGCAGGGGGGCAGGAGGTGCTCCAGGCACACAGCAGCAGTTCCCCTGCGGCCTGTGGAGAGGCCCCTGGTGGAGCAGGCTGTCCCCCTGCAGCCCATGGGTCCCACATGGGTGGAGGAGCCCCCGGTGGAGCAGGTGGATGTGGCCTGGAAGAGGCTGCGGCCCATGGAGAGCCCCTGCAGGAGCAGGCCCCGGGCCAGAGCTGCAGCCCGTGGGGAGGAGCCCATGCAGGAGCAGGGGGTCTGGGGAGAGCTGCTGCCCACCCATGGGGGACCCGTGTTGGAGCAGTTTGCTCCTGGGGGATGGACCCCATGGGACGGAGCCATGTGGGAGCAGGTCTTGAAGAACTGCTGCCTGTAGGCAGCCCCCGCAGGCTCAGTTCGGGAAGGATGGCATCCCATGGGAGGGACCCCACGTGGAGCAGGAGAGTGACCGTGAAGGAGTAGCAGAGATGAAGCATCATGGACTGACCATAGCCCCCATTCCCTGTTCTTCTGTGTTAGGAGGTGAAAGAGGATGATGGGGTGAAGGAGTTTTACGTTGCTTTGGTTTCTCACTACTCTAGTCTACTTGTGATAGGCAATAAATTAATCTCCGTATGCTGAGTTTGATTTCTTTGTGACAATGATGGTCGAGTGACCTGCCTGTCCTTACCTGAACACTTGAACTCTTTCCATTGTATTTCCCCCATTCCCTTGGAGGAGGGGGAACGATAGAGCAGCTGTGGTGGAGTTCAGCTGCCCAGAACTGTAGAACCACACCTCCACACTGCTTGGAGAAATAAACTCTTTAGCTTGGGAGTCTAGAACCAGACTAGCATGTTCATTAGGCTCAAGCCAATTGGTTTAGGCCATTAGTTTCAGTTTCCAAAAGCGCAGTTGCCAAGGATGCTTAGGACTGTACATTTGAGATAGACATACATAAAACTGGGTCAGTCTACATGGCAAAATCATGGGTTTGTATTTTCTGTGTGGATAAGAGAAGCTAGTAAGTGTGCATGACTTTCCAAGCACAGAATGAAGGAGAGAAGCCAGGGCATTTGGTCCCTACCACAGCATGCTGTAGCCAAAGAGTCACTGCAGGAGGAAGATGTTTGATGGCGGTGTAAAATTCTCTATAGTGTGGTGAGAATGTCTGAAGATGGCAACAATTGTCATCATTTTCGGATTGCCTTAAAAGAATAATCCATAACATTTCTTTCAGAGAAGTATCACATTATTTAAAATTAGAGCTGTGGGAACTCTGTGGGGAAAAATCTGCCTGGCAAGGAACTTGCATTTGATTTTTGTTGTTGTTGTTGTTGTTGTTACTTTTTCTTTAAAAAATTGAAAATCTCTTTCAACTTAGTGAAGCTGAGCACAACCACAGTAAAGTCCATAGAAAATTCAGCTGCCAAATTAAAATAATGAAACTTCTGCTCATAGTGCCAAGCAATCGGTCTTAATATTTTTTGCCATCATTGTGATCATATGCAATGGAAGAACTGCGGTCATTGCAACTCATGACCTTCAAGTTTACTTTGCCCCCCCCCACCCCACCCCCAGGTTTTATTTATTTATTTATTTATTCCTAGCACAACTCTGAAAGTACTTCATTTTCTGTGCTATAAGCCAAGGCTAAGTGAGAATGTTGAATTGGGTTTTCTTGCTGGTGACTGAATTTTTCAAAACAATTGCCCACTTCCTCTGAGTTGTTGCTCTGTTGAGCACTTTTCCATGACGAGCCTTAATTTAATTACATTGCTTAAATTATTCAAGTATATTAAGCATAGCATCTTTGCCAAACAAGGATGGTGGTACTGCATGTAAAATAATTTGTTTCAGTATCAAAATCTTAACATTTCCATTTTCAATGTCTAATCACAGATCTTCAACCACAAAAGCCACCAGAATTCACAAAGGTAGGTAGCATATAAAGCTCGTTCTGTATTTTCTCCCTTCCCTTCCCTTCCCTTCCCTTCCCTTCCCTTCCCTTCCCTTCCCTTCCCTTCCCTTCCCTTCCCTTCCCTTCCCTTCCCTTCCCTTCCCTTCCCTTCCCTTCCCTTCCCTTCCCTTCCCTTCCCTTCCCTTCCCTTCCCTTCCCTTCCCTTCCCTTCCCTTCCCTTCCCTTCCCTTCCCTTCCCTTCCCTTCCCTTCCCTTCCCTTCCCTTCCCTTCCCTTCCCTTCCCTTCCCTTCCCTTCCCTTCCCTTCCCTTCCCTTCCCTTCCCTTCCCTTCCCTTCCCTGTTCTACTCTAACAAATCCTCAGAAATCCATTACTTATGACGGGAAAGTGATATAGGTTAAAACAGCAACAACAAACTCAAAACAGAAAAAGTAGAATTTTAGACACATTTATTAAGTGTCTTGGTAATGGTATATCCTGAAGTGCTCTGCACCATCTTCAAAATAATTTTTGGCAAATTGGCTGTTGCTCAACATTCAATAAATTTTGTTTCCTTTCTCAATTAAGTAACAGATTATGACATTCACAATAGGCAGGGCAAGTTTGCCAAAATGCAATCAAACACTCAATTGCAGCCTTTCTTGGGCCATGTTTTGGAAGGGTGTTTCTGCTGGAGAAAAAGACTCAGCATTGTTTTGACAGATCCACACTAATGTGAAAAATCTGGCTCATGGAACCATGATGCCTGCTTGCTCAATGCCTAGTATAGCTTCCTAGCTGTAGAATAAAAATAGCAGGACTTGGCTATATATATGGAAATACAAATTGCCATGATGGAGGAAATCTTTCTGCGTTGGCGGTGTTGTTTTAAATTCTCTTATTAGTGGTTTTTATCACAGCATGAACATCAAAAAGGCATTGGTCTTTTATTTTAAGGGGAGAAACTGAAATGTAAATGGTGATACCATCTAAAACTGCTGCAAGCTGTCTGCTAAGCAAAAGGCAACTGCTAAGCAAAAGGCAAAACTGCATATGCAGGATTCTAATGTTAGACGCATACATTCTCATCTCTGTTTTGGCATTCTGGTGAGTGTTCTCAGCATTCAGAGTGCTGAGAATCTTCAGATGGCAAAAAGATAAATGGAAACTACATTTCAGAATATGAACACTTGGATGCCAAAATTCATCTGTTCTGTCTTAGCTACCTGAAGAGAGAAAATTAATGTAGATCATCTTTTGGTAGTATGTGAAAAGAAAGATACTTTGCTGAGATAAACATTTGGTTATGCTCAGGTAATTTGTTGTCTATATCTCATTTATATAAGTCCAGTAGGTAAAGTTTCAAATGTAATTTTTGTCACAGTACTAGGGCTAGAACAAAATGGAATTTACATTGTATTCTAGGAGAATGAATGAATTATATTCCTTTTCACTCTCATAAAGTGTCTAGTGTAGAAAAAAATCTCCAGAAAATTTTTCTAACCCCTAAAAATAACTGACTGCTACCTACTGTGAAAATTATGAAGTGATTTATTACAGATCTGTCCCCCTCATAATATGCTGACCTACTTAAAATATATCCAAATGCTCTAAGATGAAGGAGGCATAATGTACCTGTATTTGTCATGGAGAATGTTGTTCAAATGCATTTCTACCAAATGAGTAAGTTAAATAACTGCAGAAATGCCCTGGGATTTCATATTTGCTATTAGGTTCCACAGAGTAAACACTCAGGTGGTGAAAGGAGAAATTAAACCCTTCTCCTATCTTGTAATGCCATAGCTTTAAAATGAGAATGCATTTCGCAAAGTTCAGCAAGTCATATATTTTGGTTCCATATTATAGAAAGCACTGGGAAATAAATATGCAAATCATCTGATTCCCATATTCATACAAGCTCCCAGGCATGGAAAGTGATTCTTTCTTCCATCAATTTCCTGTTTTGTGGTCTACCACCAGCTAAATCACAGATACATTTTGCCTCAATCCTCTGAATAAACATTCTTCACATTCTTGGAGAGAAGAGATGCCAAAGAGGCAGGATGTGAGAGTGATGTTCATATGGAAGGGAGAGCAATGCATACGTAGCCAGTAAGGGAAATGTATGGTATCTGATGTAGAGGACCAAGCAGATTCCTCTGTCTCCTGTGTATATGACAGATCCAAATGGATTCCATCAGGTGATAGAAGCAGGCCTGAACACCCAGTTGTCCCAGATTGCCCTCTAGCCTTCCACAAACTCAAGACGGAGAAATTTTGTATTCACATCTTTTCCCCAACACACCAAAATTTTGGGGGACTGCTAAATATTGGTGATTTTAAATGTCCTCCAATATCCCTTTAGATAACTTTGATTAAAATGCATTGGAGGTATTTTGGTGTGGCAAAGAAAATTCTGTCAATTTAAACTACAACCTCCAAACTAAATAATTAGATACATGTCTCCCTGGCACTGTTCTGCATAGATGAATCTGTAGACTCCAGCAGGCTTAACACAGTTGCAGCAAATAACCACAATAATGATAAACTAAAGCAAATAATATTTTCACTGAAAAATCTTTTTTAAAGTTTTTTTCCTCTGTCATCTCACCACTGCCATAGAAATGTTATATTCTTAAATAATGTGCAAGACTACATACTAGCTATGCCCATGCTGAGAAAATAGGCATTAAAAGTAACCTTTGACCTTTTGAAAACAGCTCTTTCATTATATCTTAACAGCCTAATAAATTATTCTCTATCAGGGAATTGTATTTTGGCTTGGAAACACTGACCTTGCAGACCACTACATAAATTAAGATGCAAGAGTAGTTTGCAAATCCAGTCTTCTAATGTGCCCAGTTTATACCTCTGATCAGAAGATAACAATGTGGCCATTTCAAGCACAAGAGAAAAATGGAAAATCTCTGTTTCATTTGAGGCAACAGTAACAGCTTGTACTACTAAATAGATGTTTGGCGATTGAGTGGGTACTGTTGTTCCTGAGGCATATCTGAATCAGGACAGAGACTGTAAGAACAGAAGAAGGAGGGTTACAGGTAAAGAACAAAAGCCATGGGAAAACAAGTGAATCCTTAATATTTATGACAGACAACACCACTTCTCTGCAGTTAGTATATGACACACAATACTTTTAAGGGGTGGCTAAGTAGCAGCATGGAAGGAATTTGCATTTTTTTCCTAGCTGCTTTTTAGCATATTCATGTTGCCTGGGTGGGTGGGGCGACTTGCTAGAGTCCAGAGCACAAGAGATGTTACCAACAGATACTCTGCAGTATACAGCATGAATACAGTCCAAAACTGTGAATCCATTCTACAAATATGCAGGATAGGAACAAATTATACTACAAAAGGATCACCTTCTGCTCTCTTTCCAGAGCAATGTCTGGTCCCCTCAATATATTTAATTCCTCTTCATTTTCATAATATAATTCCCATGTTCTCATGCAACCTTCTGTATAAGATTCAACCATGCAACTTGTTTTTCAGGGCATAGTAAAACTTTTTTTCATGTAGTATACATAATTCATATAGCTTGCTTCTCTGCAAATGGTTCTACAGTGCAGCAAGCATGTTTGTGCACTATACCTCATTTCTGGTGTCCTGAAAGACATCTGCATGAAGGTGTACATTAGTAAAGCGAGACTGATATCGATAAAACTTATTTAAAATGTTGTCACATGTCACAGAAACCTTTAGGAGAAGCAAAAGCATTCTGTAGATGTACCCATATTTTTCCCAGAGTAGGACCCAAGATAGTAGTAGATAAACAGTAAGCACGACTTCTTTATATCAGCTTTTGAGGGTATCTCTGCAATTATGATCAGAAAATACACATACTTATAGTATTCCAAAACATCCTGATTTGAGATCTAGTTCTTCATGTTTAGTCCTGGCATCTCATGAAATCATATCTGCTTATATGTGAGGCCAACCTTGACTTTATGATGCAGAGTATGGAAAACAATATCTACTGATGTGAGAGAATATGAAAGACTGTAATATCCTATTTTCTTATTTCCAATCACCAGCCACACCCCTGCCCAGGAAAAGCAAAGCTAATGTGAATAGGTGGACAGGAATGGATGACCAATGGTCTCAAATGCCATAGAGGAATCTCCAAAAATGAACTGGCATGTGTATCCTTTTATCCTTTGTCTTATAGAAAAGAGCAAAAATAACAGCTATTTTTTGTAGTTCAGAAGATTTGTGATGACCATCAATTAGGATAGATATGGGGCTTGGGGTTTTTATACCCTAATTTTTCTTTTTGTTGTTCTCTATCACTTCTGGGATATCTTCAGAGCACATTGCTAGTTCTGAACCAAAAGGGAACAGGAAATGTATAATTCTTGGATACAGAAAGTTATATATAGCCTGCTTAGTCCTCACATTCCTTTGTGTAGTATGTGTTTCATCTTGCAGAGTAGAACGTTATGGTATATCATCTATCAACACAACATTAATGTATTTTAGTTTTTAGACTGTTGTTTTAAGTTAGGATTTTTTATTTTATTTTATTTTACTTTTTTTTTTTTTTTTTTTTTTTTTTTTTAATAGAAGTTGTCCCCTAAGGAATTTATGACTTATCAGGAAAAAAAAAAAAAAAAAAAATATGCACTCTTGAGTTCTCCACTTGGCAGTTAATATGGTCAAATAAAAACTGGAGGACAAGTTAATAATTGCCAGATCTTGTATAAAGCTTAATCCTGAAGACAATTCCTTGTCTTTACTTGAAATCATTTTTTATAAGTGAATCTTGAAGTTCATTTTTGCAACTGAATCTAAAAAATTACTGACTCAAAGCAAAAGTTCAAATTCTGTTTGCTTTAAGTAAGCAGTATAGTCACTGGGCAAAACATGCAAATGTCGTTTGCTAAAAAAAAAAATAATTTTTTTTTTCCTCTGTTAAGTACATGTTTATTATATATATATATAAAGAGGCAACTATGTAATCTATTATTTAGATATTATAGTTACTACACAGCTCACATCTTACCACACTGTTGTCTTCTCTGCTTTGATAAATTCAGTTCAAAAATAGGAAGAAGCTGGGTGAATGAAGCCTGAACAAATTACATTACATCGATGGATTTCACATGGAAAACAGCGAGAAAAATGTGCAGCCACAAGGGTGTCTCTTTTGGTGGAAGTACCTGCCCCTGTTTGGTCAGTTCATAAATTCTCTGGGGTTATTACAAGATGCAAAATACTTGTGTAGCTGTATTAATGAGTAGAGCGGTATGATATCTTTTGTTAGACAATAACCCATTCTGGATCTCAGTGACCCCTATTAATGTATTCTTACTTCCTTCACATCTTGGCTACATTGCAGCAATTGTGATATACTGCAGTAAGAGCTTCCAGCTTTCTGTAGGAAGCTCCATCCAATCAAGAATGTTTGGAGCTGTCTTCTCAAAACACAGTTATGGGCCATAAATTCTGTTGCTCATAGCTCTGTTAATAGAAAAGTAGACATACTTTGTCCTTCTCAAGCAAAGGCATATTTAATAAAGTCCATTGGCATCTTTTACACTAACAAAATGAATGTTTTATTAATGAACATACAACAAATTATTACTGGGAAAAAGAAAAAAAGAAAAAAAGAAAAAGAAAAAAGAAAAAATAAACATAATTTACAGCATTTAATCACCCTCGATGAAGGCGGGTTTTTTTTGTTGTTGTTTGGTTGGTTGGTTGGTTTTTAATATATCATATGAGAAATTCCAATGCTGCAACTTGTGTCCCTTTCCCATCTTCTCACCATGCTCATTGGAGAAGAGTCTGATTCACCCTTCTCTATAATGACTGATTAGGTAGCTGAAGACCAGGTAGCTGAAGACATCAACTAGTTCAGGCTGAACAAAACCAGCACTCCTTTGGGAGGAACTACAGAGGTGTCTGTACAGGTGGTGAGGAAGCAGAGTCCTTGGGCACGATACACACGTAATACACCAAAATGTCTACCTAGTTGCGACCATAAGTTTATGCAGGTAGTAACTCATGATGGCAGTAATTTGTAAAATTATTGATCATTGTTGCTTTTCATGCATAAGACATCACTGAGTTTGTCTATGTAAGACTTTTTCTGATAAAGCAGAAGATAAATACAAGCAAACAGCACTAATAGACGTGACAGGTGAATGAAGGTGTGTAAATTAATTGCAATAACAAATCTGCCTGTGTGCACTTTATAAAGACCTTCTTCATGCCAAACAAGTAGTAGATGAGATTCGCCTGAAGCACAGGCTCTATCCAAGCAGGCAGTACTGTTAATTCTGGAGATTCTTAGTCCAGTTCTTAGGGTGTTGACCATAGTGGCAACAAAAGCATCATGCACACTTAGAGAATAGGAAAGCCTCAAAACAGTTGTGAGATTCTTTCCACAGGATTTTATCTATTGGTCACTTATGTTCAAGCAATAAAGAAATAAGTTTCTTTCCTGGCTATGGGGAACCCCATATATGTTCTTTTTTTTTTTTTTTTCACTTGGATTGTACATGTTAGAATGGATTTATCCCTTAAATATTGAATCACTGTAACAGAGTATTTTTATTATTAATTTATCCCGCACAACGAGAACTACCAAAACAAAGAAAAGGCATCAGAAAATGCTAGTTCTGGTAACAATTTACTTAATGTGCCATTAAGTAACAGGAAAATTGAACAATGAAAAATATAAAAAACATAAAATTTTCCCCAAAATATTCTAAATCATCTCTTCAATGGTTAGGAGATTTAACCCTTTTAAGGCAAAGTAGGATATATTTCTTAAAGGAGAAATAGTCAATCTGTCAACTTCTTTCAACATCTTATTTTACATTCTTTTGAGAGGTGAGACTTCCTGATATCACTATGTTTTGAGAAAGAGCAGGTGCTAAATACTACCTCTGAGTTAAAAGTAGCATGTAAGAAAATTGAGATAGGCACCTTAATTCTTTTTTTGATTCCATTTGAGGATGAAAATGTTCTAAACATTCTAAGTGTGAATTTATACTGATCACAACCAAATTCTCAAAAACTATTTTTAAGAAATGATTCTGCCACCCACCCTCCACCGAACTAAAATGAGTTCTTTACATTTGAGCTAATGTGTTATGCCAGGCTTGAATCCAATGTAAATTCATTCAGGTTAGAAGCCTTCACTAAGGGGTTTAGTAATAAACACTGACAGAAACAGATATCATTATAATTAACTCTCAGGCATTATATAACATCAAAGGTATATCTGGATCCTTCAATAGAAGTTTTGTCTGAAGTATATCTATTATGTGTGTGTTTAGTACAATCTTTTATCGCTCTTCAAGAATACTACTTTGGCTTTGGATGAGTATTTGGCAGGATGTTTTATTGTTATAAGTGCATTCACAACTGACATAAATTACTATAATAAATGTTCCATCATTTCCCCTTTGGGTATAGGGGAAAGAACCAATATCTGTGTTTCTGTGCTGCGTTATGTAAAAAAAGTTAGATAATCACAAATGGGTGTTGGAAGAGTTCACAGTAGTCGTACAATGGCTTTCAATATTGTGCTGCCTTGCATGCTTGGATTCCCCACGGTGGCTTTAGTGCATTGGATTGGTATGTGAGGGCTACAAGGAAGAGCACCCTCATTTATTCTCCTCCACATTTACAGATCATGCAACAGGAATATTAGGCATTAATGGTTGGGCTGAAGTGGTTGCTTGAGTTCTGATCTGCTGAGCCCTCCAGACTTGTTTCAGCCACATGCCTAAAATCAAACTGAGGAATAGTTCATTGAATTCAGCACAGCTATCTCGACTAGCATAATGGAGCATCCACAGTGTTCAGGCAATTTGGACAAATTAGATCTTCAATAAAAGGGTTATGAAAAAGGCAGGAGCAATCAGGATAAAAAAATAATGAAGGTTGTTGGACAGGAAATAAGATGAGTTTTGGCTGATGTAGAGAAGGACTGAACATTGGTCTGATCTGAGAAGGGACACATGTTAAAGAAAGAACTGGCAAAAACTATATTGGTTCAACCATGTGATGGGAATTGTGAATGTAAATATGGAGTGGCTGAAATCTGAGCACACGATGCCTGTATCTGTGCTAAAATACAAAAGATTTGGCAGATGGGAAAAGATGCTGACTGACAGCCCCTCCTGTAACAGAACAAAAAATTGCACACTGTTCTCCACTGGTAGAAAACCCACTTTTTATCTGCACTTCATTAAGGAATACTGTGTTGAAAAGGAAAGCATATTTATAGCTGCATTTCCATAGAATAAAAATGTTAGCAACAACAAAACTTGACTAGCTTCCCTGGTATTTAGGACACATCTGATTTGTGGGGCGTTGGCTTGGTTGTTTCATGGGGGAAGAGCTTATATGCAAGACTGGATGTGTATGTTAGGAATGGTAAACACTCACAGAAATATTAACACCAGGTATATTCTCATGCAACCACAGAGTCAGCTTGTTCGGGTAGTTCAAGTGGCTGAAAAGTAGCCTGACAACAATAAAAAAGGAAACAAATCAACACCCTGATTTGGTTTATGTTGCAACTGCATGAAGGCTGTTGCTGGCATACAGGGAGGGTGCGGCCATATGGCATCCAAGGCTTAGCTTGGTTTAAACTTTGATGGCAACAGTTTCAATGACAAACTTGTGGACAAAATAACAGATACTCATAGCATCACAGTCCTCTGCAGAGAAAAAAAAGTTGTATTTCAGTCATGTAAAAATGTATTTAGTTGTGCATTGAATTAGTAATGCATGGCTTTTCAGGAAGAATGCATATCATGCCTTATAACCGGCACTGAACATTCAAAAACCAGTATATAGATTTTATTCTGAGATGCTTTCTTATGAAAGTGTAGTACTCAAGGTGGTTGGAAACTAGAATTACCTTTCTGTGGGTAGTTCAGATGCTACAAAACCTTTTTTTTTTTTTCTTTTCTTTATATATGTGTATATATATATATATATATATATAATTTAAGCTGGAAAAGAGAGTAAAGATTTTCCAGTAAAAAAAAAAAAAAACAAAAAACAAAAAACTTTCAAACATTAAAATTTATGATCCCCTGGAGCATTAGATTTTGAGAACATCAAGCATCAAGTGAGGAAGACAATGTTCAACAATGAAGCTTCAGCAGGATAAAAGCTGTTCATTTTTATTATTCAGATGAATTACAATATCCGTTGTGTTTGTGTTTTTGTTTGTTGTTGTTATTGTTGTTGTTTTAATATTAAGGCAATACAAGTATTAATCAAGTCAAACTGACACACTTATATTGTGGGATTGAGATATTCTCCTTTAGAGAAAGAAAAATATCATTGTGAGATTAATTTGAAATTATCAGTTATTTTTCAGGGACTTTCTTATGGGAAGAAACAGTTTCACTGGATTTCTGAATATTTGTAAAAATAGTCAGAGTAAAAAGCAGTTGAAGCATTCACTAGTATGTATCCAGGAAACAGACACTGTCAGAAGGAGAAATTCTACAAAGCAGGGCACTCAATTGTCTCTTAACAGCTCTTTTATTGTTAGCTTTTACCACTTGTGTTAGATTCAAACTTTTCTGATTATATCACACAGTGAATGGTGTGGATTTCTACAGGAAATTCAAGAAAACACCAAAAAAATGATCTTTCAAAATTAAAAAGATTACCTTATTTTAAAACTAGATATAAATAAATGACTGTTCACAAATGTAGCAGAACGTGAACCATAGCATATTTTCTGAACACCTCAAATGAAAAGAAATAACGGCAAAAAAAAAAAAAAAAAAAAAAAAAAAAAAAAAAGTATGGAATGTCTATGTTAACATAACCAAACTCCTGAAATCCCAGACAAACATGCCGTTTAACGCTCCAGAAACAGTTTTTCATTTTTCCTCTCAAAGTTAGTGAGAATGGAGCGCCATTTCAGAATCTCAGCTAGCATACTGCACTCTTTTTTGGGCTTTACTTTTCAAAAATATATGTGAACAAACTTGGAGACCCCAAGGTAGGTCAGCCTTGCTTCATGCAAATTATGGAAAACCTGTTATATGAGGAAAAATGGAAAGAAGTGGTACTTTTAAAAATAAGGAAGAAAAGACAGAGAGAAAATACAAGTGTACTGACATATGTAGAAGTCTGGTGGAGGGATCCTAGATGTGACAAACCCAAATTATATCAAAGGAGATTCCTATTATGTACTGGGAAGAATATGTATATATATATATATATATATAAAGTTTACAATGTGCAGAAAAGTTTACTACAGGATTCTTTCTTTTCTTTTCTTTTTATTTTTTTTTTTACTCAAAATATATCCCTTTTAGTAAGAATGAAATATTATGTGGAGTTGTGCAAGATAAGAAATGTCTTCATTTGTCCTTGTAATGATAAAACAAGATGCAAATTTCCACTTGGTACTTGGTAATTACATAGACAGACTCTAAAAACTATTCAGACCAATATGGATATGTAAAGATGCTCAGATGGTATAAACAAACCCCTCTCTTGAATCCAAGGAAGTTGCATGCTAGGTGAAGCCCAAATTTGATTATTAACTGGAAAAAATATGTCATAATATCCAGAGTTTAATAAAAGGAGTAGGATTTCTGTTGAAGAAAATTACTGGAGTCATTCATATGTATTCCAGGAAGTTTGTCAGAAACTACAGCAGAAGTATGAATCTCCATCATGATTAAGAGACAGAATGGCACACGTTTAAATCACATGATCTTTATGCCAATATTTTGGAAATTACCAAAATAAATAATTTTGCACTAGATGATGCCAGAAGTAATGATCTGATGACATGTAGAAGGTAGGTAAAAATGTTTAAGACTGTCAAAGAGATACTTGGGCACACATACTAGGCTGTTCAATAGTCACTTTTCTCTCTCAACATAACCAGCTAAATCTTGATTAGAATTCATAAACTCTAAAGAATATTACCTACAGGCTGGAATTTACACTCTCAAAGCAGAAGAATTGATGTGCTAGGTGTTTATGTGGTCATATAGTAATCTCCACAATCAAGCACAGACTTCTATTTCAGAGCACGTCTCATCCATTTTGCTGCTTGGTGCAGCACAACCAAGTCAGTTTCTTTGTATTCTGGTCGTTTCACTGTTTCTAAATTTCCTCCATTAAAAATCAGGAAGAATGAATACATTATTGATGATTTACAAGCCAACCTGATGAATAAGGATGAATCTTTTCTAAATAGCATTTAGAAGTGTAGCCACATTTCAGTCACATCACAGGAATAAACATCATTTTCCCATTTCTTGTTTTCTAGCAGTCAGGAGCAGGTGTTGATTCTCTGCAGAGACTCATAACATCACTTCCTGTTGTGTTCTTTATTACTGTTGGAACAAGTATCTGCTTTAATCCTGAAATAATTCGAACAAAGCTAGAGGCCGTTCTGGGAATGTTCAGGGTCTGAAGACTGTCTGGGTTTTGCCTGATACCAATTATTTTCTCAGTTTGCCTTGGCACTTTGCTGTGAATAATGAATGTTTACCTTGAATTCCTTGCTGACTATGCAATGGAAGGACTAAGCGCATAGACTAGATATCAGTAATAGAAGAAATGTATCAAATTTAATTAGCATATTAAAATTATTGTGACTCAAATAGAAATTAGCCTGACCAATTTTGATATGTTTTTCAAAACCCCAATATTTATTGTTTGACGGACTGGGTATTTTGCATCTTCCCATATTACATAGTAGAGGTTGGAGTAGTGCATGAAACATTGATCAAGTTTTGGCATCAGATGACCATACACAACCCAAAGTTTGCCAATGTCCACTTCCCTGTTTCTGAGCTTTCTACTCACCTTCTTGCTTTTCTTATGTAAAGTCAGAATACTTGAGACATTCATTCATGACGGTCTTCTCTTTCTGTCCATTCCCTTGAAATAAGCCTGATAAGATAAAGAACATGTATAGCGTTCTTGAGAATTCATCTTTATCTGAAAAAAAAAAAAAAATTCCTTGTATAAAACATTGTTGCCTGCACCAGAGCCTTTCTATTTCAAATATATTTTTTTTACAGCTATTGATTTTATGCTTAAATTAAAAGAGTAACATTCATCTTTAAAATATGGCAGTTTGTTCTTTTAAAGCATGAACTACCCAGCTCATCAGAGGTATTTTTCCTTTATGCAGTCTGTGTACTTCCTTCTCTAAATTGCCCCCACTTGTGTTGAATGTCATCAATTTATAACTGCAGTTTAAAGAAAGGATTATTACATTGAAATTAGAAGTGTCGAGGTAGGGTTTGTAAGATATTCTACTTTGTGGAAAAGTAGACAGTGATAGATAGTAATATCTAACAATTTAAAACCGCAGTCAACAGACATGTTTCTTAAATCCCTGATTGAATTTCTCTCTTGCATAGTGGAACCCCATTCCTTATTACCTTTTTATAGTGCTACTATGGAGATTCAGATGCTTTTGAGGTGGAGAGAGAAAACTTTATATTTACTACTCTGCCCAAAAATTATCTCTTCAGCTTTAAATTATTTGTATTTGGTGCAGCAAAAACTAGAATCTGAGGTAAAATCACAACCTGAGGAAAATCAAATGGAGCTTTACTGAATTTTACCTCTTGCTTTATCTTGATTGACTTAACACTTCGCTTGCCAATGTAAATATATCAAACTAGGAAATCATCAGTCTTGTCCTCCATAAATTGCATTCAGGAAGAACTTTGACATGAGAAAATCTCAAGCTCTCCAATCCTAAAGTGTCAATAGCCTTGGCCATAGTTGTCTGTTGGTTAACTGCTAAAGGATGATGTAAGGGATTGAGTTTGGCCTATTACGTTTGCATCTACCAACAATTGCTGGATATTAGGAAAAAATTATTCTTGGAAAGTGTGGTTAGTCATTGGAGGAGGTTGCCTATGGAAGTGGTGGAGTCACTGTCCCTAGAGGTGTTTAAGAAAAGGTTGGGTGTGGAACTTACAGACATTGTTTACAGGGCAATATTGGTGGTAGGTGGAGGGTTGGACTAGATGAGCTTAGAGGTCTTTTCCAACCTTAATGATTCTATGATTAATGATTCTATGAATGTTCTGTGGTAAATAATCTAAGTATTTATTATATGCAATTCTAAAAAAGCAGAGCATGGAGTTGCTCAGAACCCTAGATGGAGCTAAATGGAGATTCTGAAACAGAGTACCAGGTATCACCTCCTTAGCTCAGCACAATCTCCTTCGGTCTTCCCAAACATAGAGTGCAAAATCCAGACTACCAAACACAGAGACTGATTTCAAGCTACATTGAAGAATTCACTTAGCAACACCTAAGTTCCTTAGCAACACCTAAGTTCCTTTGACTTGATTCTTGTTTCTCAGAGCACCACTCAGTTTGGGTAGGAGAGGTGTGGGTGAAGTTACATTTTCTCACCTTTTGGTTATTGATCCCTGTAATATAAATGGCGCAGCAACAAAAAATACATCCTCAAAGATTTATTGGTTTTCCATGCCTTTGAAATTCTGTCTATGAAAAATTAACTTAATAATCAGTGGAGAAACAAAGTAAAGTGACATAAACCTTCACGTGGACTAAGGTTTGTAAAATAGCTTAAATCTTAACAAACAACAGTAGTGCAGTTTTGTCTCCTTCACTTTAATGTTTGTGATTTTTCAGCTGAATTTATGAATCATCCCATGGAGCAACTGTGGCCTTTCAATGCAGGTCAATTTGTTAACAGAACAGTGACACCTAACCATAAAGAAAGGTCTTCTGAGTTTCAAGTAAAAACAGAGAAGGACTAGGTTTCTAAAATTGTGTCCTTCAGGGTGAGATACTGAATGCTGTCTCTGTAGTGTGCTGGACTGCATTTTCCTGTTTTTCCATTTCTCTGTTGACTAAAATGTTCCACCACAGTGCTCCATTCAACCTGGGAAGTCAACTCCAGAACTGGTTTTGAATAGAGTTTTCATGGACTGTCTTCTCCTGCTGTCTGTCTAAAAATTAATAAGAAAGTATTGGGAGCTGGGGATGGAGAACAACCTAACAACCAATCTATTTTCAGAAATTGCTTGTATTATTATGTTTGTGGGATTATTAGTCAACATTTGCATGTTAACTGCACCTAATTGTGTAGCAGGTAGTTAGATTGGAAAAAATCAAGTCAGGCTCAAAATCACTGTGCTTAAGGCACTTCAATTTCCACTACTCAGAAATAGCCACTCACTTTGGTGCAAAAGAAACAGACAGTCATATTCATCCTAAACAAGGATAACATTAAATTCAGAGAAGTGTTGAAGATATTTTCAAGACACATTTCCAAACACTGTGATCTGGAGGCCTTGTTATTGCAAAACTGACTACCTATCTCTAGTTTGAAATGCACTGTATAATAAATGCCTAGATTGAAGAAATGCTTGATTATCATTATTTTATTGCTGAAATATGCTGCTGAGCTCAGGCAGAGCCATGATTGCCTGGTGAGATAGGATGGCAAAATATCAAAAATTTCTTATACACTGATATTGAAGGGGATATGCTTTCCAGGAGATAAGGAAATAATGGCCATAGTGGTGGGAAATTATTGGCAGGTAGTACCACAAATAAATTAAGCAGATAAAATTGAATCAAATTATTTTAGTAGGGATGTAAAAGATTTTCTATTGGAATAAATGTCCTTGGTCTCAGGGAGATGGCTCAAAATGTTCCTCAGATTTGTGGAAGGAAGATTATGATTGGAAATATCAATTTGAGAAGTTAAAATTGTCACATAAAGACTGGAGAACTAATATAGGGAACACACTTGCTTAGAAGTAATCCTGACAGATTTCTTCAGTCAATAGCTACTGAAAAAACTTGTTCACATATACTTGGTTTAGATAAGCAAAGAAAACCATATATTGTCCTAAAAATCTTGGCTTAAATTAATATGACTAATTTAGATTAAGCTAAATAGAGGATAAAAATAGGATGTTAGTTATAGGTTTGTCAATCATTCAGAAGGCCTGAAGTTTCAGATGCACATTCTATGATATAATTGAAAATGAACCAATTTACATCTAGAAATAACATATAACATATAGAAATAACAATGCTAGTGTGGCACAGTGTCCAAAGCAATAAGCTCTACTGAGAACCTGGATAGTGTTGGCTTACAGGAAAATAAGTTAAATAGACACTCTGAACCTAATTTGTGCACATGGCTATGCTGGAACTGTCCATGAGGATCGCTGTTAGTTGCAGTGAGTGCAGACTAGACACCGATGAGGCTTCATCGCTGTGATCTCTGCCTTCATCCTTTCCTTTCTGTTTCTTACATTTTTCTTCACTTATCTCTTCCTTTATCCCTTATGTTTTTGTTAGTTCAACTTCTGTTCATTTTTCTCCTTGACAGACTCATTTTGCCGAATATTAACTCAATCTTATTTGGATTTACAGTGAGTTTTCACCTCAGATTTTCTAGGCAGAGTAAAAAGTAGGCTGAAACCATGTAATATCCAAAATGAAAATCATGAGGGAAGACTTCGAGGAGAGCCAGTATTCACTTCTGAAAACCCTGTTAAGATTGCTGTGATTGAAGCAGACATGACATCAAGCCTGTCTCTAAAGATGGGCATCTTCAACATTTCCATCCTTTCTATCAATACTTTAGCACTTTGGCAGTTTTATCTCATTCAGAAGGAAGAATACTCACCCCAAACTGGCTATGCCACATGTTTTGTGGCATAATTTTAAATTTTTCTTTTTAACAAATTACTTTAATTTAGTGGTATCAGAACACTAGTTGTCATCTTTCCTATTGAGAGTCTGATCCTATTAGCACTGTGTATTCAAATGCACTGATTGAAAATGTTTTTACCTTTGCATAGCCATAGAGTGGAATGATATAAGAACAGGTCAGGAGACCTAGGAGGTCTCACTTACACATGAGATGCCCAGGCTATATGAAAAGCTATGTTATAATAGGAATAAAGGAAGAATTCCAGGTCTGTAATTCATACCAGAACACCTTCGGTGCTTTCTCAATAGTTTGATAAAGAATGAGGCAATAAAAGGGTGAAATTTCTTACAAGGAGAGTAGTTGAACAGAGTACAGGTTGTTGTTGTCCTCATTTTTATGGATCCAGAATCAAGAGGATATTTGAGAGGGCATCTGGTCCTGAGAAAGCATGTTATTTCTTGAGGAAATATTTTATTTCGGAACAATGGAAGGCGATTTTGATCATTTTCTCTTCGTGTGTAAAGGAGATAATCCAGTTCTATACACTAGGATTTGCTATAATTCCCTTCTCTTCTGTTTTTTGTTTTTTTTTTTTTTTCCTTGGGGGTAGAGAATGTTTTTCGTGGATATCTTTTTTCTTACGTTTAGTTCTCATTGGTGACAAACGAAGGTAAATCTGGACAACACTAGATGGTCCACGGGTAGGCGCTGTCTTCCATAAATGTTACTTGTAGCCTACAGTAAGCCACAGAAGTATGCCTGTGTGGCACCATCAGGGTGTTATCCCCTGTGGCACTCTTGCAAGTAGACACAAGCTGACTGGAGCTCTCTCCTCAGCCTGGGAAAATGCCAAGTGGGTAAAGCTTATTTTTTACCTCCTCCACAAATGACTCATCTGGCACCAGGACTTTATCTACTGTCTTCTACATTCAACTGTATTATTCAGAAACAATGGTCAAGATGAATAAGAATTTTAATGTTTTCTTGCAAAAATATAAAGATAGATACATACTATTTAGATATGGGTTAATAAAATATCATCTATATAGTGTGTTTATGACTTGAACTGGTTTAGAGAAGTACATTGAATCCTTCTATATGAAATATAAAGACTGATAAATAGCATAATATTCTTATGCAAACACATGTCTTTTAAAATATTATTTAGTTTCTTAACATTGAAATTTTTTTTTATCAGCTGGCTATTACTTTAAAATGCCAAAAACAATGTCTGGAACTTAGTGTCTTTAGTTCAAATGTGCTTAAGAAATATTTCCTAATTAGAAGAGAATAGTTCAGTAGCAGTATAAATTAAAATGCAACATAATAATAATAATAATAATAATAATAATAATAATAATAATAATAATAATAATAATAATAATAATAATAATAATAATAAACAATGTTTCTTTTTAAAAAAATAGCTTAGAGAAGATGATAGGGAAAAAGTGATTTGTTGTTTGTGTTTGTTTTTTTTTTTTTTTTGATAACTGATGAGATTGCTTAAGAGAATATTCTTTTAACAATTAATGATTCTGTTAATTCTTAGGATGAGAACCAATTCTAGTAGCAACAGGCAAGTTAAGTAACAAGAACTTTGAAGGAGATTTTCTAAGTCATAAAAAGTAATGTGTATATGAAAACTTTGTTTATTTTGAACAGTGGAAGTATAGATTTCTCTGTTTACAGTCACCCAACTCAGATAAGCAGGATATGTCCCTGCCAATGATTCTGGGTTCCTCATTCCTAGATGCAGGTCTTTTTGTTCAGCTTCTACTGGTGTGCTCTCCTGCAGTGCTGGCACAGGAGCATGGTTTCCCCTTTTTCAAAATTAGCTGAACTCTGTACATCTTAAACTGGGTTAAGCCTCTGTGGACAAAGATTTAGACCAGAGTAGCCTCTCTTGCCTCCTTTATCTGTCAGAACCACCCATGCCTGACTACCCCAGAGAGATGCCTCTCTCACAACAGAGGTAGCTGAACAACCCTTCAAGGAAACTCCAAGAAAGGAATCAGAGTGAGGTCTGAGTAAATGTCTAAGAACTATATGTTGCAATGTTAGTATTACAGTAAAAATACCTTAAAGGACCAGAGATAGACTAATAATGAAGAACCCATGAGGATAATTTTATGAAGTCTATAGTTATTGATTTACATACAGAATTAGGAAAATGCAAATAAGTACTGATATATTCCACAAGAAAAGAGGAAACATCTTCAACAGAAAGCAGAAACATTCTTTAGTCCTCCCTAAGTGGTGCTTGTTTAGCAAATAGGTTTACTAGAAAAGATAAAGGTTTGCTGTTTTATTTATCTAGTCATGTAACTAACTATGCTGTCATTATGCATAGAGGGAGTGGATCTGAGTTTCTGAGTGTATATCTCTTCTGTTAAACTGTGACCAAGTCACTCCTCCTGCTGAGTCCTGTCCATAGCAAAGGTCCCATTGCAGCACAAGGTATTGAACAATAAGGTTGTCAGTGATTATTTCTATAATTTACATATTATGTGAATTTTTAAAGACAGGCCTCTGATTGTTCAGCTGAGAAGAATATGTGTAAAGGGAGAGGAGGAGCCTGTTTTCTATTTTTCTGTGTCCCTTAAAGTAAACAGGAGATAGAGTGCTTCCTCTTCAAATCAGGAATGAATTAAATCTACTTCAGTGTATTCATCTCACAGAGTCTTTTCAATCAAAAATAAAATACGGTAAGAATAAAAAAAAAAATAAAAAAAATGATTTTGACCTATACCATTTCTGATTCAGATTTTGGCCAAGAAAACTGGTCAATCAGTATGACTGAAAAATAGAAAGAGAATGGAAAGAAAGATGAGGCTGTATAACAGGTCTTCTTCTGAAGGCCTTCTATTGTGAAATGGTATCCTAAAAAACTAGCCAATAGAGAACTGAATTCCACTTCATTAATAAATAAATAAATAAATAAATAATAAAACAGGCATCATACTCTTCTTAAAGGAACATCTAGGAGCATTAAACTACAAAATATTATGTATGAATAATAATTGTATACAGGACATTTTCTAAACCTATTGCATCATCCATAACTTGACCTATTTAATATTATGTAGAGAAACACCTACACTTAATCCACTACAAAATGACAAAACATGTAAGTGGAAGGATACACTGTGATACTATGTATCTGAGAAATATCTATTTGTAGAAGCACAGCAGGATTATGGCAAATTTTATTTTGGGATGCAATGGCATAAACTTGTAGCAATTGTTCTGTGAAAAATATAGGGAAGAATATATAAAATAACAATTATAGAAGGAATAATGAAAAAGATTATGTAATGGATTATATAGAAATAGCTGTCAGTTGGATGGCTCAAAAACAAATGACCTGAGTCATAATAGCTATATTTATAACTGTTAGAGATTGAAAGTTCATGTGGTTGTTATGATCACTAGGGATACATGGTACATTGCTATTTCTTTATCCAAAGCAAAGATAATTCAGGTGAAGGTTCATTGATTTATGAAATTTATGATTTATGAAATTATTATGATTTTCTCACAAAATACTTTCTGTATGTTTTCCCATGGCCTCTTTCCTGCCCTATGTCTTTGCATGCTTCTGACCCAAATTTTAAAATTACTTAATTGTTCATTGGTATGAGAGTTCAAATATCTTTAAAATATGTTGAGGTGGTTGCAAAAATTAAAACAGGGTATAGAGTTTGCTACATTCTTGCCTTTTCTCTGTTTCATTTGTTTAATATGATTTAAATTGATTTTTCAGTGTTCAGAACATGCATACTGTTTTAAATGCAAAAGTATGGTTGTTTTTATTTTTCATCATTCTTTGAGAGACTGTCCCAGGCTCAAAAATAGCTTGGTGCAATGACAGGGGTGAATTCTATGCAGCATTCCACTGCCCAGATTAGATTAGTTATTAGCCATTCAAAGTAAAATCTAAAAACAAGCAAGTACAAATCAACACATTCCAGATGATTTTCCAATTGTAAAGTCTCCAAATATTTTATGTGTTGACAATGACTGACTGAGAGCTATAATTTGCTCTGGCAAGAACATTTAAGTGCATCCCACACACCCCGTCACTGGCAGACATAAAGGTTCAATGAAATTTTTGAACTTAATCAATTTGCACACCCACATCTGCCTGCAGACAGAGTAGAAACTACCAGCTGGCTTTGAAGAAGACCAAGCACACAGGATTTCCTGACTTCTCCCTAGCAGAGCACCTGCCCTGGCTTGTTCAATACCCTCACAGGCTACCTGGCAAGCTTGGCAAGGTCAGGGCACAAGCACCATGGTGCTGTTGTTCTTGCTATTAACATGCCTGGAACAGCACTAGTTGCTGCCAGCTTTTCCTGATGATGTTGACATACTGCTTGGGGGATTGCTTAGGCCCAGGACATTCCCAGAATGAGAAAGCCTAAGTGTTTAGGTCAGAAAGTACATAATAGTACAGACAAAACTCGTGCAGTGCTGTTTTCCCCCTAGGTTAGAGAAAAGTTTTGTTCTGAATTAGTTTATTGGTAGATATATTTTCCTGGGCAACCTTCTCTAAGTGACCCTGTTTGGGGAGGGGTGTTGGACCAGATGGAGTCCAGAGACACCTTCCAATACCAATCACCCTGTGATTCTGTGAAAGGTGAACTCTATGTGTAGGAAAGTGTACATATCTGTACAAAACATATTGCTAAATAAAAGATGCCAAGGAGTAGTCCCTGGACATAAAGCCAAGTGATACAACTGGCTTACATGTATATCCACACGATTTCTGCAGCCAATAGCTGTGTCCCTACAGAATAAATTCTGGATCTTTTCTGGGTCCTGTGTGATAATGCTGCATTATTTAATGTGTGCTTTTCTAGTTCAAACTATCTGGCAGAGCATGAGAACTATGTTGTAGATCACCAGAGTTATGGCACAAAAAATGGCCACTTATCTCTGGACATAAGGAAACATGGGAACTTTGAGGATTCAAAGTGAGGGTTGTGTTGGTGGAAAGAGCCAAGCTCTCCATGCAGCCTGGACAGCAGTCTTAGGGTGAGCTATTTTCAGAAGCCTTTACAAGTTTTGCATGGGGGAGAAGAAAAAGGGCCACCTGGGTGGACAAGCAAGGCTCTGTCTTTGATTTAATATAGTATTGCTGTGTCCAAAGTGACATGCAGTGCAGCAGGATAATCACATGAATTGAAAAAGGGAAAAGAGTTCAGTGCACTCTTTCACGTAGCCCTACTTCACACGGGATTGTTCTTTTTCCCAAGTAGTGTTGTCATGCATCTGAGTTTCCCAAGACCTGCCCTTTTTCCCAGGAAGTCTTTGAAGTTTTCAGTTATTTACTGAAACACACAGTGGCTGTGTCAGAGTAGTAACATTTTCCTGGCTGACAGATACCTGGAATTATCATATAGATAGGTCAGTTTGGCAGCTCATCTTGAAAAAAAGTATAGGGAGTTGGATGCGTCCAAGAAACACTGGCTCTGCAGCTTGAGCATTGAACACGTTGGCATATGCATCGTCCCCCTGGCATGCCCCAACTTCCAGCGAGTGCTGGAAATCCCAGAAAGCGTTATAGCAACCCTGTTCTCAGGGAGATGGAGTGGTGACTGATGAGCATGCCTGATTCCTTAATCTTTGCATGTTGGCTGTTTTCTGTTTATCTTGATGTAATTAACTGAACAGTCCCCATATTAGTTCGTTTAGTGTCATGAGAATTGGTATCTTCCTCTCATATCAGTTGCAGCTGTCCTTTCCTGATTTTACTCCAGTGCACATGCTGTACTTCTTGCGGTGACTCATGTGTTGAAAAATGTCATAACCACATGAAAACTCAGAACTGACCTAGAGAAAGTGTGCAGATGCATCCAGATACATAAATGGTAAATAATACTACTTAACACAGACCAAAACAGCATGGAAAGACAAAAGGCCTCACTAACACCAGGAGCAAGCTGACCTATCCATTCTCATTAAGAATAAATGACCTGATATAGAGCCTGTATAGATCATTCGGCCTGGCTAGTAGAAAGGAGGGGAATGATATTCACAACTGTTTATAGCACGGCTCCTGTGAACCAGTCTCAGACTTGGAGCTGATTAGAGAGTTTATTTGACCAGCTAGATGTTTAAAACTTCTTTCTCTCTTCATTATTTATGCAAACTATAGAGAGGAGGTGAGAATTAAAAAGCTGTAGATTGATTTGTGCATTTAGTATCTGAGTGCCTGACATGAGGTCTTTACTTATTTGGACCTAAGTCAGATGTTTCTTCCAATTGGTGACTTGCACTGTCTCCCTTGGCTAAGAGATGACTTTTTAATTTTCAAATACACTAAGGAGCTAAAAAAGAAGCATGGGTGAAAACTGTTTAATAGATATAGGCTAACATCAAACATCAGCAATATAAGTTATATTAAAGAAAGACAATTTTTGATGTTTCCCCTTTCCTTTGTTTTTCTGCCACCAGAGCTGAACCTGTGCTGATTCTCCTCAAGTGTTAATAATTCAACCATTCACTCCTGGCCAGCATATGGCACATAGTTTATCGTGCTCTCATAGCAGTGCATTGTGTTTTCTGGTGTGCAACGTCTAGCAATACTCTGGTCCACAGGTTCCCAGAGTGTTGCTCTCGTAGGTAATGACTGCAAACTGCAGAACACTATAGATACACATAGTCAGAGTGCTGAGTGGGAAAGAGAGTTTATACATTAACTTCACTCTTTCCAAAGGTTAATGGCAGTTATTTAGGAATAATTACAAACATTGCATTCAGGGAAAGAGTGAAATCAGACCAATCTCTGAAATCAGATCAATCATTCAGGTCTTGTATAAGAATTTGGCCGCATAAAATTTAACTCAGAATATAACTTCTTTCCATCATAGAACAGAATAAATAAATAAATAAATAAATAAAAGAGCACAGATGTTTGCATCTTTTAGATAACACAGAAACTCTGATGCATAAACTAACTAGTCTGGTGGGTGGAATGAGTTCCAAAAAGAGAGGAAAAATAATTTTAAAATATACAAACTGGTATCAGAAGAAAGGTGGTAACAGTGTAGGAATGCAGGTTTATCCATTTCTTTTTACATGACGTGTTTTTAACAAAAATGATAGCCAGGAAAAAAAAAAAAAATGCCTGGTTTGGAATTTAGTTAAAACATTTTGTTAACATTCTAAAAAGCTTGATGAAATATAGAAAGGATAATAACCACATAAAAGGATAAGTTTTTCAGATCTGTACGTCAGAGTAATTTAAATTAAAAATTAAATTCTGGAAGTAAATCCTATATCCATACTCTTTAGCAGCCTTAACAGATGGAGAGAGGAAAAAAAACTATTCTAGAAAATAGAATAAAATAAATCAAAAAATAAAAAATAGAAAAAATCTATTCTCTCCATGGTATGCAAGCATTTTCTTCATTTTCTTCAGCTATATAAATAGTATTAAGAATTTATCCTAATAGGTGGTCTTACTAAAACATCTCTTTTTGAAATTATTTTTATTATAACATTCTCATTTTGTGATAAAAATATTATGTAAAATGCTATTATGCAAAGTATGATTGGATTTATTATCTTTGCAGATAATAAATCTGCAGAGCCTAAACTCGCTAAGATTTACTCTGAAAGGAGAGCAATTTTACATTAAGTCTGTGTCCATTTGAGGACTGTTACAGAGAACGTGTCAATAAATTAATAACTATTATTTTCTAAACACAAACTAATGCATTTCCAGATGTTTAAATGGAACTGTTTATTTACTGCAGGTGGTAATTTCATTTGAGTGTATTCTCAAAATCACAAGGGGATGTATTAAAACAGAAGAACAGATGAGAACAAAGCTGGTAAGCTGGTTTGTTTCCCAGAGTTTTCCTCTCATTTCTGAAGCTGGGATGCTAAGCTCATGTGCATGTATGTTCCAGGTTTGGTACATACACAGAGTCTCAATGCTTTCAGAAGACTGCTTTGGCAACTACCGAAACATTAATCGAGTACTAGAATAGCCCAGTAGTTACCTACAGTGAGTGCATTACTGAGAAAGGCAAGCCAATTGCCAGCCTGCCTATTTGTTTCTGTAAGAATTTCATAACCTGATTTTTCTCTGATACCTCTTGTTAAACACATAGGTTTACTAATAATTCATGGACCTAAGAATCTGGGCTTTTTTCAATTAAATATAACTTATTTACAAGCGAATGGAAAAAGGAGACTGCAAACACCTTTTTTTTTTTTTTTTTTTTTCTCCTCATTCTTTCACAGGTGTTGGCCATACTCAGTTATTTCCCTTCTGAACTTACATTTTGTGTTTGGATGTTGTGTTTAATACTTTTATTCCTGAACACAAACAAAATCATGACCAATGCAAACTAGAGCATTCGGAGTTCTTCCTGCAGCTACAGCACTGGTGAAATTATTTAAAACCACCATTTCCCTTTCTCAAAGATATATTAAAAGATATTTTTAATTTCTGAAGTATTCAGACAAAAGTCAAAACAGCTTTATTTCTGCTGAACAGCTCAGAGTGCAAGACAGGGATGTTGTCACTCTTCAGTGATGTATGCTTCTGTTTTTCCAAGCTTCACCCCAAGTATCTCAGGTACTGAAATTATGAAGCATTTTACAAAGAGAACAATTTTCCTCATTTTATTGACATTGTATTGGTGTTATCTTCCTTTCAACACCAGCAATCTTTTTCCTTTTTTTTTTTTTATATATATATATATATATTTATTTTTTTTATTTTTTTTTTCCTTTCAATACCAGGTATGTACAAAGAGGAGCTGAGAAGCTGTGTGGAGCAATAAACGTGCAATATAGGACCACACCAGCCAATATACCTCACAATTTAAAACTAGGCAGGTTCCCTACCCTCACCGCTGACCTACTAATATCTTTCTGGTTGAGGGAGAAAAAATTCCTTCTTGAGAACATATCTTCTGTTCCTGCAGCCAAAATGAGGACATGACCTGAGTAATTCTGCAATCCACAAACACAGTCTTCAAATTCAAATTTGGATTTCAGTGATGAGAGACCTGTAAAACACAATGTTCCCCAGAGCCAGACCTTTGCCTCCACTGGAGGTTCCCCTGACTAGAAAGCAGAGGAGAAAGAAAGAAGAAGAAGAGGCTCAGCTTTTTGTTGGTTGTAGACTGTTAATTTGTTCTATCTCAATAAAGAGAGCTCTACTATTATACAAGTATAAAAAAAAAAAAAAAAAAAAAAAAAAAAGGTAAAAATCACATGAAAACAAGAAAACACCTTTATTTGACATATTTTAGGACTACTGATTGCAGTTAAAGGAATGTAAGCGTTGACCTTGACAGTTTCAGATACTATAGTTATTTTCATACCTTAAAACTACTGAATTTAATTTTTGTCTGAAGAATTAGATTAGCACTTCCTGCATTTATTTTTACCCAGGAAGATTAGTTTATCCGTTTTAAAGACATGGTTATGACAAGTGTGTGGAAAATTGTCTTAAGAATGATCAATTTTGCATTTTAGAATGAATTATAAGCTACCGTCTCTCTCCTTGGGATTTTCACTAGTGTAGGCAACAGGATTTTCATTGTCTGTTTCTTCATCGGCAAATCAGTATTTTCAAAGCTTTCTGAATCACTGTGAGATTTTAAAGGATCAAAGTAGCATCCAATGTTACTGTAGGTACACTTCAATCTGATTTTCATTTATTGGAGATAAAACTGATTCCTTTGAAAACTCTGAGGTTGTCTCTGTATGGAAAATAGACAGAACCAGCCCTTGAGGTTATCAAGATTGCCCAGAGGGAGTGGAACAAAAGAATATCTTGTTTAGTGTTAGCTTTTAGCTGACTAGCTAACAGATGAGTCAAAGTAAACTTCTAACTACTTGAATGCTTCCCTTGACGTATTTGCTATATCATACTATTAAATTGCAGAAGAGAAAATTTCCCTGTTGCCCAAACCTGTGAAAAGTGCCTGTCTTTGTGATAGACAGGAGCTGGCAATTCTTTCAACTGCAAGGTCTGGGGAGCAGGTCAAGATGGGGGTTGAAATGGGGAGAAATTTTCTCCTTTCCCATGAAGGAAGACTGAAATTACTTTTGCCAAGCCACTCTCCATCATATTTGAAAAGTCCTGGTAGTTGGGTGACTGCCAATCACCAGTCCTTTTTGACTGGAAAAAAAGGGAAAAATCACTTCCATTCTTAGAAAGGGTAGAAAGGAGAACCCAAGAGACTGCAGACTCGTGAGCCTCACCTCTTTGGAAAAATCATGGAACACATCTTCTTTGAAGCAATGTTAACACACATGCAGGAGAAGAAGGTGATCTGGGACAGCCAGCATGGCTTCACCAAGGGCAAATCATGCACAAATCTTGTGGCCTTCTGTGGTGGAGTGACTGCATCAGTTGACAAGGGAAGACTGACCGATGTCATCTACCTGGAGTTCTGTAAGGCCTTTGACATGGCCCCACATGACATCCTGATCTCCAAGTTGGAGAGAGATGGATTTAAAGGGTGGACGATTCAGTGGCTGAGGAATTGGCTTGAAGGCAACTCACAGAGAGTAGTGTTCAATGGCTCTATGTCTGTTTTATAGTGCTGTTGAATATCTTTATCAGTGACATAGACAATGGCATCAAATGCACCCTCTGCAAGTCTGCAGATGACACCAAGCTGTGGTGCAGTTGATACAACAGACGGAAGGGATGCCATCCAAAGCAAGTCCTGAACAAGCAAGAAAAGTGGGCCCAGGTGGACTTAATGATGTTCAACAAGTCCAAGTGCAAGGTACTGCACCTGGGTCAGGGCAAACCCCGTGTGAGCACAGACTGGAAAAAGAAACTATTGAGAGCAGCCCTGCAGAGAAGGACTTGGGGATTCTGGTGGAAAAAATCTCAATATGAGCCAGCAGGGTGTGCTTGCAGCCCAGAAGGCCAACTGCATCCCGGGCTACATCAAAAAAGGCATGGTCAAGATGTTGAGGGAGAGGATTGTGCACCTCACTATACCCTTGTGAAGTCCCACTTGGAGTGCTGTGTCCAGGTCTGGGGTCCCCAGCATAAGAAGGATGCGAATCTGTTAGAGTGGGTCCATAGGAGGTCCATGAAGGTTGGAGCACCTCTCCTATGAAGAATGGCTGAGAGAGCTGGAGGTGTTTAGTCTGGAGAAGGCTCTCGGGAGACCTCATTGCAGCTTTTCAATGCTTAAAGGGTGCTCATAAGATAGAGAGCAACTTTTTGCTCAGGCAGACAATGACAAGACAAGGGAGAAGGTTTTTAAACTAAAAGAGGGGAGATTTAGATTAGATGTTAGGAGGAAATTCTTCACTCAGAAGGTGGTGAGGCACTGGAACAGGGTGCCAAGAGAAGCTGTGGATGCCCCATCCCTGGAGATGTTCAAGGCCAGGTTGGATGGACAGCAACCTGATCTAGTGAAAAATGTCTCTGCCCCATCTCTGGAAGTGCCACAAAATTTGTAGGTAATTATGATAATGTCAGATTGTGCTGCTAAGTGCCCATGACCAAAAGTAATGTTGTAGTTTTTTATTGTTGTAAGTGATACTTTGATAACATGGACATAACAAAAACTTGGTTTGAATTAACGGAGTGTATCTAAAAAGTATTAAAACGATGTTTACATCTGACATAAACAGGGAATCATGCTTAAGTAGTTGTATAATTTTTATGGACGCTGGAGTGGCAAAAGTAGCCAACATAACAAGGCTTTTATAAATGAAGTAATGAGGAAATCTCTGCTAGGAAGTGCTTAATTCAATAAAGAGGCAGAATTTCTAACTGATGCAGAAGCCTCAAAGCTCCCACAACAGATCATGTAAAACTGACACAAAAATAACAGAGAAAGGCAGCAGGGAAGGTTAAAAATGTGCAGACAAGTGCTAACTGAGGGCTAAACAGCATATCTTTCATATCTTCATGTCTTAGAAGGTTTTCTCTATAATGTCTGAGTGAAAAAAATGAATACTGAGAATGATGATCTGCCAGGGAGATCTGATGACTATTCACAGGTGGCCAGCCACATCATTGCTAAGTTGGTAATAGTTTTGTGCCCAATTGCCCAGATCCTGAGACAATTTGTGTGTTGGGGGAAGGATTCTCTGTGTCTTTTTATTATATACCTTAACTAGAAAGGGTCCGATTATGTACTTTTTTCACTCTAATATGCATTTTATTCCACAAGCAGATGTCAGTGGGATTGAATGGGAATAAAGCTCCAGTCAATGAGCAGAATCACTGAGAAGCACAATGATCCCTGTCATGAGCTCTGTGATCCCTTTAAATAAACAGGGAAAACATTGTCTTACCCTGTTGCCTATTAAAGTTGTGTATCATAGAATCATAGAATAGTTTGGATTGGAACAGACCTTAAAGGTCATCTAGTACCAATCCCTTTGCCATGGGCAAAGACCTTCCACTAGACCACCATGAGCAATAAGTCTACACTTCTAGTTCAGCCTCAACAAATCAGGTATGATTTCCTAAGTTTACAACAAAAATGAGAACCTGAATATTCCATTAATATTTTTTTCTACTCAAAATTACTTATGAAGTAATGAAAGGTAATTTGTGAAGAAACGAGAAGACTTGTTAGGCATGGGCTCATGACTCAAATGTCAGGTACAGGCTGTTTGACCACCACCTTTTGATCAGTCTACCTTTGTACTTCCAGCTGACAGCAAAGGTGACCTGAAATGCTGCTATCACCATACATTTTTTTCTCCTTAGCAGTTTTAATTGAAAGTGATTTTTTTTTTTATTTTTTTATGTCTTAAAAAGCTTCTTTCATGCTGCAGTCTGCTCCTATTTACAAATGAGGGATCTTAGTACTATATGTTGGTACTATATGTATCACCTTCAGAGAAATCAGAAACTCTTAGACACCGATAGAAATTTAAAACTTTGCAATACCATTGAGATGCTCTTGTTGATAGTAGGGAAAATGGGGTTAAACAAGGAGAGGCATTGTACTTTTAAGTGATGAAAATTAAGAAGAGACATTTTTTTTCAAATCTTAAAAGTGCATTCACAAGATAAGAAAGTTAGAAATGACTTTTCATTTTTACCTTAAAAACAGTGAAGCAGACAGAAGTAGAATCAGATTTTTGGAGGCGTGAAGAATAGCTGTGTCTCAAAATACCAAGGATAGTTGATAGAACTTGGATATTTATTTTCTTTATTTTATTTTATCTTCTTCAGAAAATGTCTTCCTAAGAGACTTTCCTGACCATTTATGGCCATGACAGGTCCAAGAATCAAGACCAGAACTCTTGGAGACTGTCACTATATATGCTCTTTTTATTTATTTATTTATTTTGTCAAAATCTTGTTGCTAGTTTAGATTGAAGATCTAATGAGAAGATCTAATGGCTAACACAAAGCAGAGAAGAGAAGGAGGAGGAGGGATATGACACCAAACTAGTAGATGAAGGCTGAATTGTCATTACAGGACTTGCCAGGCTCTCTTTAGAGAAGTCATTTTCTGAAGAAATGTCCTGGCATACTGATATCCCCTGCATACCAAAATGTATTCTATTTCTGTGCACCCCCTCCACCTCTGAAAAGCATAAAACTAAAAACTTAATAATGTCCTGGACAAAACTAAGAGAATAAAAATAAAACAAAACAAAACAAAAAACCTCTGAAAATCCCAAAAGTATTTTCACAGATGCCAGTTTCTTAGTTACATAGACTCCAAAAATCAGCTAATCTTTTTAACTCATAAAATCTCATGAAGTACTGACATGTCTACACTAAGACTCAACATATGTCCTTCAATTTCTATGTCAGAGGCAGATTTTCATTCAGCATATAAGGGTTTTTATTTTGCAGTAGACAGATGATATTGAGACGTTTTAACCTTATAACCTTATTGATTTTCTGATTTATTTTTCAGTGTTCTTTCTAGTAATACATTAAGGAAGAATCTCATATATATGTACTTGATTTATTTATCATTTCAAATTGTTCAGCAAAATAATAAAGTACTTTTACATTATTTGTAAGATAAATACAGTCTCTGGCTGGGCAACCCTACAATCTGTTGGGAAAGAAAAAACTCTGGGAATGCAGAATGTTTCTGCTGCAGTGTAGCTATTTTGCTTTGGTCCAAATTACAACCCTTGGAACACATTCTAAAAACATAGAGAGACATTTAAAAAAATAGTATAGAGAGAACTGAGTCCTACCCAGATTTGGACACAAACCTAGGTCAATAGGCAGGCCTTGCACTGTAACTGAAGGATCAGTAAGTTTTGTCTCTGTCAAATTTTGGATCAAGTAAATTATGGAGGAAGGGAACATTGCTGTCAGTCCTTTGTTTCCCAGATACACTGGGAAGCTCACTGCACAGGCTTAGTGCTGAGAAACCCTGACTAACAATTCCTGTGGTGCCTAAAAAAGGCAAAGTGATTTCTCAAATACCTAAGCTACAGAGAACCTGAAGTGCTACAGATCAAGATCAACAACTCATTTGCCATAAAATATAATTGTTTTGCATATGAACACCAGAGATCTTTATCATGTTCAGTTAGACACAATTGTATTTCTGCATTTCTAATTAAACTGAGCCTGGAAGAACACTTGTTTTTACATCTCTACTCAAACACAAACATCAAACACTGAATCCCTCAGCTCCTTGTAGAAGAAAAGAAAACCAGGCCTGTGAGGAAATGTAGAAATTTTCTTATGATGATCTGGACACTTAATGATTGGTAATGCTTTCTCCTGTTTGGTACTTAGCCAAGTTGGTTTTGAGACATTGATGCTGATTCAGATGGGGGCAGGGGCATGGAAATGATGTGAGCCCTGGTTCTGATTCATTACTGAATAATTTCTGACACTTTAAATTACTGATAATCAAACTGTGCTCATGTCTGGACAGCTCAGATGTGGAAATGAGCTATACTCAAGTTTATTTATAGTCTGCAGTGGGCAATAGAAACTGTTTTCTTTAGTTGGGTTGGATTTACATGAGATTGTGTAGAATAACCTCCAAAACAATTTTAGAATGTTTTAGAGAGGTAGGCTTGTGTTTGTAAGTAAGTCTTCTATCCACTAATGTGATAACAGAGACATTGATTTACAAGACTCTGGAAGTATGAAGTAGATAGCGTCTGACCTGGAGTCACTTCATTAGTGCTGCCTCCTGTAGTATTCCCCTCAATGGCCTAGACAGATGAACATGTTGAGTTGCATTTGCAGAAGGAATCAAAGTGGATTGAAAACTGAGCTGCTCATTGTCTACTGGTACATAGACTCTAGATAAGTTATTTGTGCTCTCTGGAATGGTTGTGGTCTCATGAACTTATTCTGTGAACAACTAGATGTTTTCAGCAGGAGGAGAAGCAAATTCAGAGGACAGGATAGGGCCTTTCATGTTCAAGTCTAAAAATGTTACTCTGGCAAGTATATGTCCATATTATATTTCTGTATAATTATTTCAGGAAGCAAGCACAAAGATTGGTCACACAGATGGAAAATTCCCTGTTGTTAATTGCCTTCAATGGGTCAAGGTCGTCAGGATCAGTGTCAGGTTGTACAGTGTCTTCTCAGTGGTTTTGTCCTATACAAAGTTCACTTCAAGGTTCCCTCTTGGCTGGAAGCTGAAAATTAATGAAAAATTTGTTATCTGTTATCTGTTCTTGCTGCACAGTCTGTGATACTTCTGAATGCCATCCTTCCAGCACTGTGTCCAAAGTCTTTGAGTATAAAATTTCATAGGAAAATTCTATTAATATTCCAAGGTTTCATGCATTTTTTCAGTTGGTTTTATAAATTGGCAAGCAGTTCAGTACATAATTCTTGTTTTGTTTTGTGTTTTTTTTTGTTTGTTTGTTTGTTTTTTGTTTGTTTTTCAGGCCCGGCACAGTCAGTGAAATGATATCGTGAATATCATTTGTTATGCTACATGCATTTTTTCTTGTGCATTTAATGACAGTAGATAATTGTTCTCTTTTTTCTGTTAACTCTGCAAACAAACCAGAGAAAAACTATAGATGTCAGATGTCATAAGTGACTTATTGGGACTATTCTTGCAATGAAGTTCACATATCAACTTGTGGAAAATTAAGTTTGAAACTTTCCCTGTTTCCTAAACTTTACAGATTAAAAGGGTTTGCTATGTTCTGAAGCCTGACAAGTCAAGCAGAAGGTTATACTTAGCTCTTCAGGTCTTCAGATGTGGATTTCTATGTGCTTTGTGTTTTTTTGTTTGTTTGTTTGTTTTTTGTTTGTTTGGTTGGTTGGTTTGTTTTGTTTTCTATCATATTCAGTTCTTTTTTAGCTCCTACAAAACTACAAAACCTTTCTCTTTTGCCCTCCAGTACATACTAGTGTACAGGGCAGTCAATAGGGAACAGGAGAATCAGGGAATTTATTTTCAGACTTAAACAAAAATGTTCTCTTCTAACAACAACAGGAGAGAAGAAATAGCACTACTAGGACAGTGCTTATACTGCACAGGATTTTGCAAGAAGTGTTTAGAGTGCAAGTTTGGCAGAGAGCTGGTATATATATACATAGACACTGTGACAGGATAGTCAGTCTTGATTAATGGAGGGCTCGGAACTGAATACATATTTTAGTGGGGATATTTCTTAATACACATCAGTAGTCAGGTGACCATGAGAGAATCTAGGTTTGTTTGTTTAAGGGCTTTCAGTTCTTGCTGTTACACTACTGAGAGCTTGAACAATGTGTACTTTAAAATTTCAAAATAAAAGTTCACAAAGTGTCAGTCCTTAAATGTAGTATTGTTTTTAAAATCAAAGGATTTTCTGAACACTTGGAGTTGAGTATATTGGATAAGTGTTTCATAGCAGTGCACACATATTGCTTCTCTGGATAGGCTCTGTTCTTTAGAAGATTGTGGTGGTTTTACCATGCTAGGCAGCTAAACACCACCTGTTCTCTCACTCTACCTCCTTAGATGAGGAGTGGAAGAAATAAAGTGAAGTGATAAGGGGTTGAGATAAGGATAATTTAATTTAAGGAAAAATAATAATAATAATAGTTATTAATATTAGTTAGGAAAGATTATTATTAACTAAACAATGTAACTAAAGAAAAAAAAAAAGAAAAGAAAGAAAGGGGAAAAGGGAGGGGGGAGGGAAAAAAGAAAAACAAACAAACAAACAAACAAAACAAATAAAGGCTATGTGGAAGTGCACAGGAAAGAAATTACTCTCTACTTCCCACAAATGAGTGATGCTTGACCATGTCCTTGAAGCAGGGCCTCAATGCACATAGCCAGTGTTCAGGAGGAGGACTGATGTTTTCACAATGAGAACCCACCCCTTCCCTCTTCTTCCTGTTTCCACCTTTTATTGCTGAGTGTGACATCATATGGTATGGAATATCTCTTTGGTTGGTTTAGGTCAGCTGCCCTGGTGATGTTTCTTTTCTCACTTTTTTGCCCACCACCTAAGAAGGTTAGAGAGAGTCCTGATGCTGTGCCAGCACTGCTTAGCAGCAAACACAACACTGGTGTGATACCACTGCTGTTCTAGCTACAAGTGCAGAGCACAGCACTATAGGGTTGCTGCAGGGAAAGTTAAACATCCCAGACAGAGCCAGTCCAAAGATGTTCTTTATATAACTTGAACTAGAATTGCCAATTAATTCAAATGTTCCTGCAGAAATATTTGGTTTCACCTCCAAAAAGAAGGAACTAGAGCGATGAAGAGACAGAGCCTTTCTTCTCCACTCCTGTCCCATGTACTATCCTATTTGTTACTGAGGCAATGAGGAGTGGCAATTGCAAGCTGGCCATTACCTTCTGCAGCATTACTATGTGAGTACTGCAAGAGCTTGTTTCAAGGTTCTTCGGTTCTTCAAAGAGTGTGGAAAGCCAGCCCTGCTGGCCTCCACTTGCCTTGCAGCCCTAATGCAGGACAGGGTCTGCTCAACATCAGCAGAAACACAGCATTCATCAGCACATCATTGGGTCCCCAGATCACTCCCTCTTCTGCATACAATCAGCACAACAAGAAGTTCAGATGAATTTTTTTCCCATCTGTCTTCTCTAAAAGGAATATTAGTATTTCTAAGCTACTTTGTTTTTAAATACCAGCAAGACTGCTTATAAGGCAGATGTTTTTATTGAACACGGTTGGCAGAGTTTTTCTTTAATGTTCTCTGTGGACAAGTTGCAGTGTGAACAAGCAAGCACTCTCACCTGTAGAAAACTATGGTAAGAAGTCTTACCAATGGTACAGAAATATTGCTGTATATAGACAGAGCCTGTGGAGCAACATTACTGCTGTCCTTTGAACATGCTTTTGCCTCTAACTGCTGCACTAATTTGGTTAAGTTCAAGGCTGATTTGTACAACACATCACCAAGTCAGAAAAACTGTTTCCTTGCAGCCAAAAGCCATGGCACTGCTGTTCCCAGGTTACTGTGCCTTGTTTCTAAAGGAAATTATTGTGCCTGGACATAGTGCAATAACAACATAGTATGGCTGTGAGTGTAGCCAGAGCTGGTTCAGTCTTGATACATGCCACAGTTTGATCACAGAATCACAGAATGGTTGAGGTTGGAAGGAACCTCTGAAGATCATCTAGTCCAACGTCACTGCCAAGCAGGATCTCCTAGAGCACATTGTGCAGGATAATGCCCAGGTGGGTTTTGAATATCTCCAGAGAAGGAGACTCCACAACCTCTCTGGGCAACCTGCTCCAGTGCTCTGTCACCTTCATAGTAAAGAAGTGCCCTCTCATAATCAGCCGGAACATCCTGTGCTTCAGTTTGTGCCCATTGCCTCTTGTCCTGTTGCTGGGCACAATTGAAAAAAGAATGGCTCCATCCTCTCAACACCCTGCCCTCAGATATTTATACATGTTGATGAGGTCTCCCCTCAGTCTTCTCTTTTCCAGGCTAAACAAGCCCAGCTCTCTCAGTCTGTCCTCGTACAATGGGTGCTTTGGTTCTCTCATCATCTTTATAGCCCTTAGTACTTAGGACTACTTCACATCTTATTATGACCTGGTGCTAGTATGCCCTTATGCAATTGTAAGTGCCACAATACTTACATTTTCCAAACCTGAATAAAACAGAGAATACAAATTTTAAAATTCAAGACCTTTGATTCTGTAAAGTGTGACACACACACATACACACACAAAATAGTAATAATTAATTTTTTAAAAATATTGGACAGCTAACAAGATAATGTAAGAAATTCAAATACTATCAAGGAATCTGGTTACAGAGAGACAGCAGGAACCACATAAAGGACATCTTCCATCTCTCAGAGGCTTACTCTTTTTCAATGTGGCAGTAGTATGATGAGCAATCCCTCACAGCTGGACAGATGTCCAAGCTGAACATACTCTGCCCTCATTGCTTGTTGCAGGAGCATACCTTCTGAGCAAGGGGTTTCCAGCAGCAGAACCAAGGTATTCTGCCCAGATTGTAACTGCAGCTTCAGGAACATTAATGGAAAGTACAGAATTAAAACCAATTTTCTTAGAGCCCCATTAAATTGGCTACCTTTACTGACACCATTTCTGTTACTTAGAAATTGAATTAAGAGGGTGATTTCAATATAGATTTTTAGCAAGACATTTCAGGAAATGATCCAGGACAAAGGGACACCCAGCCTGGAATGAGGTGTCAAAGCCCTAGATAGACCCAGTGACTATCTTATGTGCAGAGTATACTCTATCTGAGCAGATTTTAAGAAGCTCCCTGGCCCCCACAGTGGTCATAAGGAAGCTTATTTTGAGGTAATGATCAGGCTTTGCATAAAGCCCACTGTAGTACCAAAGAGTGGATTCTCCTTGAGAGAGGTGAAGGGTAAAATTCATTAACCCACAGGCATTGCAAGGCCTGACTTTCAGAAATATGTATTTGTAATGTGAAAAACAACACCTGTATTTCAAGACCATACTATTACATCTTGAAAGAATTTGCATCTACTTGAAAATACAGACAAAAAATTCTCCTCTGTTGTACCAGGATGACTGTGTAAAGCTTTTAGCAAATGTCTCTATTAGACTGGGCAATAAAAAATAACCTATCAGTTATTTAAAATTATAACACTTCCCAGGAACTAAGAGATGAAATCTTTCCATGGAGTCACCTCAAGATAATATTTGCCAATCAAAAGATGTATTTGTTTACAGTCCTTCTAGAATAAGTCTACTATAGGAAGTTATGTAATAGACTAATACATAGACTTTAATATGTCTTTAATAGTCTTTAATATTCTAAGACTAATATTCTTTAATAGTCTAATAATAGACTTTAGCCATTGCAGAATAATTCACTAGATTGATCCCATGTGACACGGATAAAAGATCTGACTGATGGTGGTAAGAATCCTGTTTACAGATGTTATTAACCTTGTGAAATAGATGAAGAAATGTAAGGCAAGTGAATTCAAAAGAGCATAGATTATTTAGGGGACTGGATGAAGTCTAAATATTATTGTACATAGTCTGGGAGCTAGAGAGTATGAGGTGAATCAAACAGCCATCCAATAGAGAAAAAAGGAGACAGAGGTTATTTTAAGAAAATAAAATAATAAAATAATATGAAACTTTTGTTCCAGTACAAGCAGGCAAATAAGGTTATAGTTTAAATTAGCTGAGATTTTGTGGTTGCAAATTCTGTTTACTCTGAGTTCATTGGTAATGCTGGGGAACATTCCTGATTGCCGTAGGGTAATCCAAAAATGAGTCCAGGATTCCAAAAATGTGTCCAAAAATGTCCAGGAGATCCCATCACTCTTATTCAGTGGATGCAAAAACCAAATAACTTGCTCAGCCTGAAAATCCCATAAACCAATAAAGAAAGAAAGTCTGCCTAGAAACAGCCAAGTTACTTGCAAGTGGAAGAAAATCTGAAAACAGCCTGTGAGAAAAATGTGGTCATTTCAGGACCTTACCACTTTTACTACCTCACACTTTTGTATAGATGATCACACAAACATGTTGTTGGCAGCCATTCCCTTTACTCCCCCTTCAGAATCTCTATGTATACTCCCACAGTGAACTGCTGGAAAAGGACTGCCTGCTTTGCATACACTTAAGTAATTAGCACAGCATACCCCATCTTGGCATCCTACAACAACAAGTGTTTTCCACTGGAGCGTTTTTTTAAAAAGCAGCCAATCTGTAGATAATCAGATAGAAAGTGGGTCTTATTTTATTTCAGAAAAGAAATTGACTACTGGAAATTTTGAAACTAAACCTTGTTGATCCAGACTGTGATACAAACATTTTATTGTTTGAGAAATTGGCTCATTCATATCCTTTTTTACATTTTTGACTTTTTTAATGTGAACTAACTAATCACCTGAAAAAATACTGTAGGCATCTGTCATATGAGGGCAGGCTGAGAGAGCTGGGCTTGTTTAGCCTGGAAAAGAGAAGACTGAGGGGAGACCTCATCAACATGTATAAATATCTGAGGGCAGGGTGTTGAGAGGATGGAGCCACTCTTTTTTCAATTGTGCCCAGCAACAGGACAAGAGGCAATGGGCACAAACCGAAGCACAGGATGTTCCGGCTGATTATGAGAGGGCACTTCTTTACTATGAAGGTGACAGAGCACTGGAGCAGGTTGCCCAGAGAGGTTGTGGAGTCTCCTTCTCTGGAGATATTCAAAACCCACCTGGGCATTATCCTGCACAATGTGCTCTAGGAGATCCTGCTTGGCAGTGACATTGGACTAGATGATCTTCAGAGGTTCCTTCCAACCTCAACCATTCTGTGATTCTGTAACCTCGTTTTATTTACCTCAGTTAGAGCATGGAGTAAACATTCCAAGGTTGGATATTTTAATGTATATCATAAACTAACTTCTTAAAATAAGTAAATAAAAAGAAAGAAATTCAGAAAGCACAACGATTTGATGATAGGAGGATTAGAGGAGAAGTCTGGAGAAAAAAAAATAAATAAATAAGGTAAACCATGAAGAGAGGACACAAATGGTATAGATTTTTCTTGTTCCTCCAGTTTCTAAAGTTCTTGTGTGAAAGCTGCTTAAAGCATATGCACTTCCTCATATCAAATTTAATATTAATGCTGGTGCTTGTTTATGAAAGACATGAACGAACACCACATTATTGGTCAAATTCTTATTCTAGAACAAATAAAGGGGATCAGAAGTTTTTGAAACAAAGAGTGATTCACAGAAGAAAAAGAGCGGGTAAAGTGGAATATGTTATCCTCAGCATGAGAAATGCAACATAATCTGGAATTATCCTGACAGTGACCATACAAATATACAGACAGTTGTATATTTAGTTATGACAAACACACACACACACACACACACACACACACACACACACACATAAAAAGTCTTCTGAAGTGACTAGTGAGAAAACCAAGCAGAAGGCAATCAGTCTAAAACTATGTTCTAATCATCAAAACAATCCCATTTAACATAGAACTATAATTTTTTTTAGGATGAAGTTTTTTGTTTTTTTTTTTTTTTTTTTTTACTTGGGAAGAATCGTTCTTAGTTGGGTAGCTTCTGTGCCCCCATGAATGAAATCAGGAAATAGAATATTTCTGCCTTTCACTAAGTGACTGGAAAAAGGAGGGTTATTTTCACCAAAACAACATCTTCTGCTACTTTAGCATGAGATGTTCTCAAATGAAACAAAAAATTATGTTTAATATGCCTGCAACAGGAAGCTCTTATTGCAGTTCTTAATGATTTTATTTCTGCAGCTGGGGGACGTATTACAAATGGAAAATCTTTGTTTTTTATTTTGTGTTGTACTTTGTCATTTGTAAAATCAGCAGAACTGAAGTTGCTGTTACACTAATGTGTTGTTGTTTTCATAATAACAGTTATTGCAAATAATTTATTCCTGTCTAGTTTAGATTGAGATTTCCAAAATAGATAGAATTTAAAATAGAATTTAAAATGATAGCTGGGAATGATATAAAATCAAAATTTCATAGAACAAACCTGTTATGATGTTTTTCCAGCAGATTTTTTTTTCATCTTCATGCAGTCTGATCATTATGTTTGCTGTTTAGAAAGAAAGATAAAAGCAGTATTAGAAAGTATTTCTTTCAATTTTTTTATGCCCGATTTCTCATTGTAGCTGTCAGGCAGAATGTTTATGTGTCCTAGGCTGGACGATTGCCTTGTCTGGCTCTTAGAAACCCTATTTGGAAACAACTCTTTCACAGAACCAGGGGAGATGTGAAAATACAAGGGAGTATTGTATGTGTAACAGTAGAAGAATCAGATGACGTTGCAGTTCAAATTACAGTAATATCATTTTATGAAATATATTTCATTTTGTCACAATTTACTCAGAGAACTAAAAAATCTGTCTGTGTAATATCTAGTTCCTATTGAACTAACTAAAGACATAGTATATGACTTAAAACTACATTCAATTAGTAAGAGTTTGTGAATCTTTTTTTTTTTTTTTTTTTTTTTTGGGAAAATGAAAGTACATCAGCCCAGGATTAAGAACATAGTGGCATAATTATCTCATTGGTTTAACATTGAACATGCCTCTTCAGTTCATAACCCACACTGAGTGGGATCTGAGCTAGGTAATCTGTGCCATAACTTGTGTCAAGGCACAGGGGAACAGGCTGCTCCACAAAAGAACAGAAAGTTGGGAGCTAAGGGGACAGGCAGTTAGGCAGGAAGCCATCCCACAGCACCCAAATAAGAAAGGCAGAACAGGGCTGGTGGCAGTGGCCAGGGTCAGCCCTGACTATAAGACAAGAGCTGATGATGAAGAGAAAGGCCCTAAGCCCTGACCAGGAGGAAAAAAGGTTGCAGAGGCTGTTAGTGAGCACAGGGCCCTGGCAGCTGTTTTGGAAGTTGGACATCGGGGTTGAGGGAGGCCAGAGTAAAAATCAGTGCTGGGCTTAATTAGTTTAGTTCCGAGACCATTGAAAAGACCATCATGAAAGTTTGTCCACCAGTAGTTCTCTCGAGAAAGACAGGTTTTACATTTGGGGACTAAAGTACACGTCAAATAAAATGAAATAGACAAGTCTTCTCATTAATTAACTGGATGGAACCGGAAAATAGGAACTGTTATTACCATATCCAATTACCACATGCACTGGAATGTCATTTAGGACACTTGGACACTTACACAATGTTTTTGTATGGATCACATGTATGTGTGCGTGAAAGCACACATCCAGGTAAAAAAAAAAAAAAAAAAAAAAGAAAAGAAAAAATAAGTATATGTTTTTGTATATTTTTTTTCCATAAGCAGTTCCATAAAATGGAGAGTCTGGCAATATCTGCAGTAGAAATGGAGGGATGAAGGCAATTTATAGGGATATGCCTGAATGAGCTTTTAGCAACCTGGTTATGATATGAGATGCATAATGAAGACAGTAACTGCAAAATTCTCTCTATCCTGAATTCTTCATATTTATTTCTATGACCAACATGCATTGAGAGCTTATTTGCTACAGTCCCTACATCAGACAGTAGAGCTGGTCTGGGAGTGATTACATATGACCATATCACTTGGCTGAGCCCAGTGAAGATACCTCTAAAACATAGCCTCTATGTCAGTTCTGATATATACATGCTAGGTCTGGCATATACTTTTCTCCCTGTATATATGTGAACATTTAGATCTATCTGCTAAACACTGTGTATTGACATTTCAACGTTTTCATATTTAACTAGCTCAAGAAAAATATAAATCAAAATCTGTGGCAAATATTCTCATATAGAGAGTTGTTTTATGGGCTCTTGCAATCAAACCCTTATGGAAAGATTACCCATCAAGCAAAAGACCATCTAACTGTAGGGTCTTATCTAAAAGATAGGAACCTCTTCATTCATGCGATCTTCTAGACATTCCATCGATCTGTGAATTATATATTGATACTGTACAAAGGTACTCTCTTGTCTGATCCACATGCTATAAAATATTAGCAGTAAAACTTCCACATTTTCAGTCATTGTATAGGAATGATTCACCATGTGTTTCATGATTTGTGGTTTGCTTACCCAGCAAATTTTCTCAGTTTCTCGTGTGTTTTCCTATTACCTATTTGGTGCTTCTTGTCCTTAACACTGATTAACCATTCCTAAGAATTCAAATACTGTAATTTATTATTTAGGGCCTTAGTGTACACCGACTGGTATGTACTGAGGTACATGGAATTAATAAGAAAAATCTTGCTAGGCTGAAAATTATGAGACTTCCATCTTTCTTGGAACCCACATGCATGCACATATGTACACAAATCCCTTTTCATTGACATCTTCCAAGACTTCCAAATTTCTGGGTTTTACATGGTTTAAATTCTTCAGTGTGTACATTAAGCTGTGTCTTCCACATATAATACCATCTTATCTTGACTCAGAGAAGTCAAGTACCTTCATATTTTAGAATTGCTCTTTAACATCTGCCAAGATGCTGGTTTAAAATATTTTGTCTACAAGCTTTTGATAATTTCCAAATAAAATTAATTTGCTGTTCTGAGGATCACTGAATAATTAGTACAGTGTGATACAACTCAGGTATTCAGATCGATTGGTGACAGATGTCTGGCTACTGAGCAAAATACCATGCAGAGGTAGCTGTGTACTGGCTTTTCACAATTACACAGATGCTTGAAAATATCAGGAATAGGTTGAAGTTCAAGGCTTCCATCGATAACATTCTCAATTAATAAATCATTACTTAAATAGAAAGTTACACACACCCTTTTTTGTACTGAAAGAACTTTTTCTTTTCACTGTTTGTTCTTTCATTTATTTACCCATGACATTCTGATTGATATGATAATACAGAAATAGCCTAGTCAGGTGGCCACAACACCATTTGCTGCATGGAGAAATCAGCGATAAAGCTTGGGGAGACTCATTCCTGATAATCTATGAAATAAAAAATCATGCTTTTGTTTTGTTTTGTTTTGTTATGTTCACATATCAGTGAACATAAAGGATGTGTTACTAACATGTCTAGAAAAAATGCTAGATTTAAATTACAAATTTTTGTATATCTAAGGAATGCATCCTTTCAGATAGCAAAATAGATGGCTTAACAGCATTTTTCCATCTCTAATGCATATAGTCAGTCAGTGTTAAATAAATATTTTTCTTTTTCAAAAGGAGGTAGATTCATTTTTTATCCCTTTCATCCCTTAACCATTGTTAAAAAGGGCACCTGACACTTTTAACAAGCAAACATTATAAAATCAGAATTTTTTCATCCTTAGTTTCCTCATTAATTCCTTGTTCCCCAGTACATAACAGTCAATGTTTCCTGCACTAAACCCTTAAGGAATATATTACAATATTTCTTTTAGTATTGCGCTTACCCAAGCTAATGCAGAGAGAGTACATTACAAAAACAAACACAGGAGCTGGGTTGAAGTAATATTAATGCTTCTTTATAAAATGCTCTGAGACACACAGAGAGAACACATTTTAGAAAAGCAAAACATTTCTGAATGGATGACTTGCAAAACATCCTTTACCCTCTTCTGATTTGGTTTCGACAAAATTCACATCTGTAAACACATACCTTCAAAGGAAATCTATTTGAAAACACGACCCCAGAAGTAAAGAGAGTACCATTCTTCAGAATAGCTGTGCTGGTGTTTAAAAGGATTTTATGTTAATCTCATACAGTTGAAAAATTTCTGATTATATAGTGCCTTCCTCTGCAGAAGAAGGCCAAGACAGAGCTCCAGCTCTTCTTTTCATGGATCTCTAATGAGCTGCAATTCAAAATTTCTAACTACAACCTTAGTCGGGGAGAGATACAAAGCCATCAATTTACCATTGTCAGAATGATGCCATGAAAACAGAGTAAAACCACAGAATCTCACTGTTAAAATGATAGGCTTTATCTCTGTAACATTGATTTACAAACTCAGCCAAGTTGCCTTCCACCTTCAATACTCACAGAGAGAAACAGGAAATCCCTCATTTCTCTTGCCTGCAAAATGAGGCCTTTGCATGGTTAAAAAAACTTCAGCAAAAAACCACAGACCACAGTTAGCAGCAATGAATTACTGACCCAGAAAATGCTTGCAGACCTCACAGTGGTTTTTGTGATAGCAAGTACTTATTACCAATTACAGTCATCTAAATGATGATAGTCTCTATGCATTATCTAACAATCTTGCTTTCTTACATTGGCAGTGATTCTGTGAGGGTTTGCAAGGTACACTTACCTGTATGCATATAAAAGGGCTCAATAAAAGCCATGATACTGTGCTTAAAGGTAATGCTGCAAGCAGTTGGGTATTTGATTTTAAATTACAGATTCAATAGCCCAACACAGACATAGAGGATATTCTGCTGCAGGCAAGCTTCTATTAAGTGGACTTATTAATGGCATAGTTTGTTAGCCCCTGTGTTTAGTTGTAAATCTGTAGGTGTTTAGCTTCAAAATTATCCTTTTGAAACATAACAATAGGGTTTATAAGGTAACTTTCCATGGTGGCAGGGAGGGTTTTTATTGCATTATCAGAGTAAAGGCTGCACTGCTTCTGATAGATGTCTTATTTCTTCTCATCAGAGGTGACAGCAGTGCTTTCACCTTCAGCTGATGAAACAAAGCTCAGAAACATTGAGCATATTAAACCCTGTTGATAAGTGAGGTAAAATGACATTCAGAGAAAAAAAGCAATTTATATAAGGTCAAATTGACCAGATGAGTATCTCTTTTCTGAAATTTGATTTACTACAATAAAAAGGATTAACTGTGTCCTATATAAATGGTTGTATCCTTGTTTGTACAAAATCTGACATCTGCTTATAAATCTACTTATACCCAGTCTTCTGAGATGTATCCCAATTACTAGAGAAATTCTCCTCTGGGAATCTTCTTGACACTTCTAAAAGATAACCCAACATTTTAGGGAAGTAAAACATTTTTGCATTTTTTATTTGTTTGTTTCTTTAAGACTCAGATTTCAAATAAATTATTGTGTTACTCTTGTTCCCTCTCAATACTGTTTGTTTTATAAATTGCAGTATCTGTTGAAGATGTTTGTCTGCAGCTGTTTGGGTCTTATAGAATAAGAGGTAAACAATGGTGTGAAAAGAGTAAAGATTTCAAAAAGTCATTCTTCTGTCCTGAAGGCAGAATAATCTATTTCAAAATTACTATTGATATACTCATACAACAGCACTGATTTTGTTCTTATGGTCACTGACTGAGGGAAGTTTAGAAGACTCTTCAGATAACCTATCGAAGTACCTATTTTCATTGTTAGAGAAAGTCTTTGTGTTTTAGATATACTGTCATGAAATTTAAGCCCATTATTTTTTTCTCTCTACTCAGCAGAGATTATTACTTCCCCTTTTGCAACAGCCTTTTGCATATTTGAAGGCTGTTATCATGTCTCCCCACAGTCTTTCTTCTTGTTAAGAATAAACAAATACTGTTCTTTCCTCACAGGTCATGTTCTCTAGACCTCTGATCTGTTTGTAGCTCTCCTCTGCACTCTCTCCACTTGATCTGCATTTCCCTCGGGAAATGGCTGAGAACTTGCTTGCAGCCCATGAAGCAAAAGGATTATTTCTTCTGTCTCAGATATGAAACTTCTTCTCAGACTTGTCATTAAATTTGGAGGTTTTTTTCTCAGTAATGTGGCTTTGTTTTGTGTACAGTTTATTATCAGTTTTAATATCAGATTCATCCTCTGAAAACCTGCAACCTAACTATTCACGTCCCAGTTATCTCTGCTGGAACAGTATTTTTAAATTTATTCACAAAAATCTTTTTGTTAAGAGCTTGTTGAATTTAAATTACATTTCTCAAAATAACTGAAATACTATCTTGTACCAAATCTCAGACAAACTCTTTTGAAATCCTACTTCATATATATGTAGTGTGACAGTAAATGCATTGAAATTGCACTCTGGACTTTCCAATTAACATTTGCACTCATTTGACAAGTATTGAATCTAAGCTTTTTACTAATGTAAGTGGTGTGAAGAGAAGCCCTCTCCAAGTTAGTGTAGTAAACACTTCTCTTTCTCAAAGGCTCTTACTTTTTCATAGATACAAACTAGGTTTGATGGTTCCTGACAAATCAGTACTAGTTATTCTATATTTCAGTGTTATCTTCAGGATTCTTGTAATGGATTTATTTTTTATTTTAGTATTTTGTAAAGAATTTAAGTTAGGCTGACCAGTCACCAGTCTTCTGGCTGCTCCCAGCCCCTTTTTCAAAACTAATTATTCATTTGCTGTTTTCAGTCTTCTGGAAACTCATCCAGCAATAAATTTTCCCTGAGTGCTCTGGGATGATTTCACTCCCTCACAACCCAATTCAAACCCATTGTCCATGTAAACAGCCTCCTCTTTTCCTGATCCAGGCTGACTTCATCACCCTTTGTCATTCATCCTAATTAATATCAGCTTCCTTGCTCTGTTAGTCTTCCTACAAAAGGCATCCCATACATTGTCCTTCTCTGTGTTCACTATTGGAATTGTGGAACCATTTAGGTTGGAAAAAAAACTCAAGATCAAGTATTGTTATCTTTCCTTTCCAGCTGAACAGACTGACTTTCTTCTTACGAAAAATGTGAACAGAAATTATTTATTTGTTCTTTACACTTCTTGTTTTTAATTTGTCCCCAAATCCTTGAACTATTTCTTAAAATATATTCTGTATTATTTGCCATACCTTTTGCTTATGTATTCTTTATCCTGAGCTTTAGACAGTCTTTTGCTTTTTCTCTGTGATTGGGAGAGTTCACACTTTATTCTTAATTCCATCAAGAAAACACCAGTCTCTCATTTATCCCTAGAGGTCTTCAGATAGAACTAGTTTTATGTATGTCATTACCGTGCATGGGATTGATTACTAATAACATTTGCCTTGCTTCTCCCGTGAGGAGAATCCCTGGGGTCTGACACCCCTCTCTCTTCCTCACCCCCTGAAATTTAGGAGGAGAGGTAGCAAGTCTACTTACTCTTTTTTTTTTTTTTTCTTTTTTTTCCCTATGTATCTCCCAAGCTCTTTCCAGTCCTGAGTCTCTTTTGAAATATTATCTCTCATCCTACAATAGTGGGTGGCATGTCTTGAACATACTTACACTATTTTTGCACACATGCTTTCAGTCAGCTCTTGCTTTATCTCTGTAATTCTTCCTATTCACCTGACCAGGCTGATTATAAGATAATAGGACCAAAGAATAATTCAGGGGGAAAAGCATCTCCAGAGGACTGACCTCTAACCCAACAAGCCTTCCAGAACAGGACCAGCTTCAGAGTCAGATCAATCTGTTCAGGGCTTTGTCCTTCTGAGTTTTGAAAGTCTCCAGAGATGGAGATTCTGCAGCTTCTGTGGGCAACTTGTTCCAGTGCTGAACCACTCTCATTGTGAAACATTTTTTCCTTATATCTGGTTGAAATTTCCCTTGTGACCATTGCCTCTTGCCCTTTCTCTGTACAAATGTCAGAAGATGAATCTGCATTCAGTCTTATTGTGTGCTGAGGACTATGAAAGCTGTAAGAGCTGTAAGGATATGCAGAATCCAAGCCTGGTTTGTGTGGACTTGTTAATGATCATTTCTTTCCACATTATATTTCAGGTAGTTTCAAACAACACACTACTTTGTAAAAAAAAAAAAAAAAAAAAAAAAAAAGTGAAAAATGAAGATGCCTGACATGATGTTATTCTGGCTAGTGCAAATAATGCTTTGAAGTTGCAGGGGCAGGATCATAAAAGTAACCTTTCACACTAAAAGCAAAGATACACAATTTTCCAGCTGAAATTTTCCCTCATGCTCCAAGCACATGTATCAGTAAAGAATGAAAAAATATAGAGACCTGTAATCAGTAAATACATATTGCAATTTGGATAATATTATGACAATCTTATCTCTGGATATCTTATTTCCATGTTTGTCAAGGAGCAGAGACAACAGTAGTGAGATTCATAGAGCAGAACTAAAACACACAGCGTGCTGGAAAGCAGTACTGTACTTCACCTCTTCTTTCTAAGAATTTATCTTTCATTATGAGACACATTCGGAATGTTCCTGTTTATCTTTGCACATTTGTACAGTAGGTACTAATCATAAAGGCAGCTTTTGTTATAGACTTTAGTAATGAGCTAACTTCAAAGGATACTCATGTTTTCTGTTGACTGATGGTGTATTAAGTGACGATAGATATCACCTGGCGGGTGATAGATATCATGATGAGGGTGAACCTCAGTGACGTTTCTCAAGCACACTATCTTTTTTGTCCAAAGATAAGAAGCTCTGCAGTAAAGTGGTTTGTGATTTTTAGTCAATTTACAGAATCAGAGAATCATATAGGTTGGAAGAGACCTCCAAGATCATCGAGTCCAACCTCTGACCGAACACTAACACGTCCTCCACTAAACCATTTCGCTAAGTTCAACATCTATACATCTTTTACAGACCTCCAGGGATGGTGACTCCACTACTTCCCTGGGCAGCCCAATCCAATGCCTAACAACCCTTTTTTTTTTTTTTTCCTGTCTGCACAAACTATTTATTACTGAAGGAGATTTCACCTTCTTTCAATCCTTCCTGAAATTTGCAGACTGCTTTTTGTTTTTTAGTCTCTTTTAGAGAATGTCTTTCCTCTCATTGTCCAACATTTCATATATACATGTCTCTGTAAATATATATATGTGTGTATATATATATATATATATATACACACATATATATATATATTCTTAATATCTGTTACAGATCCTCAATCCCTTCAAGGGTTTTAGCATTTAATTTTCACATTCTTTTTCCTTTTACAGTATCTCCTAAGAGATACTTTTACAAGTAAATCACTGTGCTAATGAGAAGAAAAGCAAGTGTGGAGGATATGCTCCTAACTAAAAACAAAACTCATTTCCAGTTTTTCATGTAAAGAATCTGCATTTCAGTGTAACTCACAGAATCACAGAAGCACAGAATTGTCTAGGTTGGAAGAGACCTCGAGATCATCGAGTCCAACCTCTGACCTAACACTAACACGTCCTCCACCAAACCATTTCGTTAAGTTCAACATCTATACATCTTTTACAGACCTCCAGGGATGGTGACTCCACCACTTTCCTGGGCAGCCCAATCCAATGCCCAACAACCCTTTCAGTAAAGTTCTTCCTAATATTGAACTTAAACATCCCCTGGTGCAACTTTAACCCATTCCCCCTTGTCCTGTCACCAGGCACATGGGAGAATAGACAAACCACCGCCTCTCTAAAGCCTCCTTTAAGGTACCTATAGAGAACGATAAGGTCACCCCTGAGCCTCCTTTTCTCCAGGCTGAACAAACCCTGCTCCCTCAGCCACTCCTCATAGAACTTGTTCTCCGGACTCCTCACCAGCTTTGTCACCCTTCTCTGGACTTGCTTGAACACCTCCACATCCTTCTTGTAGTGAGGGGCCCAAAACTGAACACAGTACTCGAGGTGCAACCTCACCAGAGATGAGTACACGGGGACAATCACTTCCCTAGACCTGCTGGCCACACTGCTTCTTATACAAGCCAGGATGCTGTTGGCCTTCTTGGCCACCTGAGCACACTGCTGGCTCATATTCAGCCGACTATCAACCAATACTCCCAGGTCCTTCTCTGCCTGGCAGCTCTCCAACCACTCATCTCCCAGCCTGTAGCGCTGCTTGGGGTTATTGCGTCCCAGGTGCAGGATCCGGCACTTGGCCTTGTTGAACTTCATACAGCTAACCTCAGCCCATCAGTCCAGACTATCCAGGTCCTCCTGCAGAGCCTTCCTACCCTCGAGCAGATCAGCACAAGCACCCAACTTGGTGCCATCTGCAAACTTACTGAGGGTGCACTCAATGCCCTCATCCAGATCATCAATAAAGATATTAAAGAGAACTGTCCCTAGTATTGAGCCCTGGGGGACTCCACTAATGACTGGCCTCCAACTGGATTTGACTCCATTCACTACGACTCTTGGGCCTGGCTCTCCAGCCAGTTTTTAACCCAACGAGGTGTACACCAGTCCAAGCCAAGAGCAAACAGTTTCTTGAGGAGAATGCTGTGGGAAACGGTGTCAAAAGCCTTACTGAAGTCAAGGTAGACCACATCCACCACCTTTCCCTCATCCACTAAGCGCATCACTTTGTCATAGAAGGAGGTCAGGTTCATCAAGCAGGACCTGTCTTTCATAAACCCATGCTGACTGGGCCTGATCACCTGGTTGCCCCATAAGTGCCCCATGACGACACTCAAGATAATCTGCTCCATGAATTTCCCTGGCACTGAGGTCAAACTGACAGGCCTATAGTTTCCCGGGTCTGCCCTCTGGCCCTTCTTATAGATGGGAATTACGTTTGCCATCTGCTAGTCGACTGGGATGATAACCAGGACTGTTGATAAATGATTGTAAGTGGCTTGGCCAGCTCCTCTGCCAGTTCTCTCAGTATCCTCAGGTGGATTCCATCCGGCCCCATCGACTTGCGTACATCCAAGTGCCATAGCAGGTCACCAACCATTTCCTCATGGATAGTGAGGGCCACATTCTGCTCCCCATCCCCTTCCACCAGCTCACAGTACTGGGTATCCAGAGAACAACTGGTTTTGCCACTAAAGACTGAGGTAAAGAAGGCATTATCACCTCCGTCTTTTCCTCATCTTTTGTAACTAAGTTCCCCCTCACATCCAGTAAAGGCTGAAGATTTTCCATAGTCCTCCGTTTTTCTGAGAGTGAAAGTGGTGATTTCCATCCCGACTGTCCTTTTGAGAATTACATCAGTTCACAACAATTTAAATTCCTCTGAAACTTGACAAAGCAACACAGAGAGAGGCAGAAGTAAGAGCATCAGTTTTTATGATCCTGGCTAGTACAAGCTGAAATGTTTTAGTATTAATTTGTGCCACAGAAAATGGAAGTTGTTCAGTGACACCTGAGTATAAAGAACAGATCTACACAATGAAATCTCTTTTTCATCATGTTTGGACAACGTGAATAATGGCCATTGTTGAAAATGCAACAATGCATTTTTTTACTCTTATGGGTAAAGAGCTTTCCCAAAGTGGCTAGCTAGCTGTCTTCCATTTCCAGAAGGAAAGGAGCAATGTCTGACACATTGTTTGAAATAGAGAGCAAATTTAAAGGCTTGGTAATGAGGCTTATAGAAATGAAGCAGACAACTTTGTTGTGTCAAACAATGTATAAGTCAAACAAAATGCCACATTTCCTCAATAATTGGTTGTGCATGCAGATATGCACATCTACACACGGTCTTGAACTGCAGTAAGGTAACTGAAGTCAGGGAACAGCCCTTAGAAATCTGCTGGGATTTTGATAGTAAGTCTTTGTAAAAAATATGATTAGCAAAAAATAACCAAAAAATATATATGTATATATATTCCATGTTGAGCAGACGCTGTAACTGCTAACATTTAGTTTGTGAACCTCATAAATCATACAAGTTTCATATATCCCTTAGAGTAGTGGTGAATAGAGTGAAATCCAGCTGGTGACTGATCACCAGTGGTGTTCCCTAGGGGTTGACGTTGGGGCCCATCCTCTTTAATATCTTTATTGATGATTTGGTGGAGGGAATTCAGTACTGCGTTTGGTTTTGGGCCCTTCAAAACAAGAAGGACTTCGAGGTGCTGGAATGTGTCCAGAGAAGGCCTACCAAGCTGGTGAAACGTATGGAACACAAGTCCTGTGAGGAACAGCTGAGGAAACTAGGCTCATTTAGTCTGGAGGAGAGGAGGATCAGGAGAGACCTTATTGTGCTCTATAACCACTGGAAAGGAAGCTGTGGGGAGCTGGGGGTTGGCCTCTTCTTGCTGATAACTAGTGATAAGACTAAAGGGAATGACCTCAAGCTGCACCAGGGGAGGCTCAGGTTGGAAATTAGGAGACATTTCTTCTCAGAAAGAACAGTGAGGTATTGGAACAGGTTGCTCAGGGAGGTGGTGGTGTCACTGTCCCTGGAGGTGTTTAAGGAAAGGTTGGACATGGTGCTTAGGGACATGGTTTAGTGGGTGACATTGGTGGTAGTGTGATGGTTGGACCAGGTGATCTTGGATATCTTTTTCAACCATTATGATTCTATGTATGCTAAAATATCTTCTCTAAAACTAGGAGTATTTTAAACTGGCATTATTTCTGCATCGCAAAGATAGTTTTTTGGTATAATGTAAAATTTTTGATTAATTACTGTTCTAGAGAGCTATTTACCTGAGACAGATCACAGATGACTCAACTATAATTCAATCTATTTTTTCTTCTAAACATTTATGCTAAGTCTTAATAGCTAGACCATGGCATGAGTAAACAATTCCAAGTGCTATTCTGTTACTTCACTTTAAAATTCATCTGAGTTTGTCTATATATATTTTAAACACTCTTTCATTATAAAAGGCAAAATTGTGTTGTCATTCTTTATTGAAATTCCCATGGAAGCAACTAGAATGGACTCTTAGAATAAATGGAAACTTCAATAAAATCAAAATAATATGCTTTGATCTTAGTGAAACAGTAAGTTTTTGAAACAGTAAGCTCAGTAAAACTGTGTTACTGAAACAATAAGTTGCAGTAGCTTTTCAAAAAGTGTTCCATGGAAGCATTGCTTTGGAATACTTCTAGTTGGAATAAGGAAGAATGTTCTTATTCCAGGATTTAGCTGTTATCAGCCGGTATCTTATTAACACCATGTAGATATTCAGAAATCCCACTTTTCATAAACTTGCAGTGCTAAGCAGCTTGGATGATATGATATAAAGGAAGTTTCATAGCTATTTTTACCTTTGCATGCATCTCCTTGAAACTCTATGCATCATATACAAGGCCTTCAAAAATGTCACTAGAGATCTACATTAAATAAAAATTCTTAACAGTGTTCACTGCACAATAATACCTTATGGATAAGATCTACAAGACACACTCCACACACCCCAAAGACTCAAAAGGACAAGTAGCAGAAGCAATGAAAGATTATAATAGTTCTCCCAACTACTATACTGCTAAGAGGGTTAGGTTAAAAGGGAAATGGGGCAGCCTTATGACCCTGATTTTAGGAGCCCTTATTTACTCATTTTTTTTTCCTATAATAAGGGGTATGTTTCCTAATGCTCAAGGTCCTCCCAATGCTTCAGCCTAAAATCACATTCATCTGCTCATAAGCCATAAGTAGTGGTCTCTGTGAGCATTACCTTCTGATAGTGGTTGTATCTATTTCTACTGATGTATATATATATTCTTTTATGCACAGAGTTTTAGAGTCTGAGTCTGAGTTATTAGAAAACAAGCTTAAGCAGCTACAGAACAACCCAAGGACACCTGAAATGTCCTGATTTCTATCTAGAGTATCAATCATCTGGTAGGAGACTGGCCATATAGTTACTGATTGGTATTCTACATTTAAGATTTTACCTATGAAGAAAGTTGCAGAAAAAGACTTGAAATTATTATTAACATGTGAGAAAAGAACTTAAATCACATGAGATTTTATGAGTGTTTGAGCAGAAGGAATTTTACATAGAGATATGGAGTCAGGAAAGACGTTATGTTAACGTCTTGTCAATGTCCTGTGTGTGCACTATCTTCTTAGTACACTCCCCCCTCTAGGTGGGGTTTATGTGAAGCAGAATTATAGTTCCCAACCTCCTGCACAAAGGCTTTTTTAGAAGAATGCAAAAAATATCCCTCTGCAGCAACTCAGACTTTGCTGAAAGACAATGACTGCATGTTTTTTCTCTTTTATATACTCATTATTTTGTAGTTAATATTTGCACATAGTATTTTAACCTTCTATCTAGTAAGAGTGACAAAGTGATGCGCTTAGAGGATGAGGGAAAGGTGGTGGATGTGGTCTACCTTGACTTCAGTAAGGCTTTTGACACCGTTTCCCACAGCATTCTCCTCAAGAAACTGTTTGCTCTTGGCTTGGACTGGTGTACACCTCGTTGGGTTAAAAACTGGCTGGAGAGCCAGGCCCAAGAGTCGTAGTGAATGGAGTCAAATCCAGTTGGAGGCCAGTCATTAGTGGAGTCCCCCAGGGCTCAATACTAGGGACAGTTCTCTTTAATATCTTTATTGATGATCTGGATGAGGGCATTGAGTGCACCCTCAGTAAGTTTGCAGATGGCACCAAGTTGGGTGCTTGTGCTGATCTGCTCGAGGGTAGGAAGGCTCTGCAGGAGGACCTGGATAGTCTGGACTGATGGGCTGAGGTTAGCTGTATGAAGTTCAACAAGGCCAAGTGCCGGATCCTGCACCTGGGACGCAATAACCCCAAGCAGCGCTACAGGCTGGGAGATGAGTGGTTGGAGAGCTGCCAGGCAGAGAAGGACCTGGGAGTATTGGTTGATAGTCGGCTGAATATGAGCCAGCAGTGTGCTCAGGTGGCCAAGAAGGCCAACAGCATCCTGGCTTGTATAAGAAGCAGTGTGGCCAGCAGGTCTAGGGAAGTGATTGTCCCCGTGTACTCATCTCTGGTGAGGTTGCACCTCGAGTACTGTGTTCAGTTTTGGGCCCCTCACTACAAGAAGGATGTGGAGGTGTTCAAGCAAGTCCAGAGAAGGGTGACAAAGCTGGTGAGGAGTCCGGAGAACAAGTTCTATGAGGAGTGGCTGAGGGAGCAGGGTTTGTTCAGCCTGGAGAAAAGGAGGCTCAGGGGTGACCTTATCGTTCTCTATAGGTACCTTAAAGGAGGCTTTAGAGAGGCGGTGGTTTGTCTATTCTCCCATGTGCCTGGTGACAGGACAAGGGGGAATGGGTTAAAGTTGCACCAGGGGATGTTTAAGTTCAATATTAGGAAGAACTTTACTGAAAGGGTTGTTGGGCATTGGATTGGGCTGCCCAGGAAAGTGGTGGAGTCACCATCCCTGGAGGTCTGTAAAAGATGTATAGATGTTGAACTTAACGAAATGGTTTGGTGGAGGACGTGTTAGTGTTAGGTCAGAGGTTGGACTCGATGATCTCGAGGTCTCTTCCAACCTAGACAATTCTGTGCTTCTGTGATTCTGTGAGTTACACTGAAATGCAGATTCTTTACATGAAAAACTGGAAATGAGTTTTGTTTTTAGTTAGGAGCATATCCTCCACACTTGCTTTTCTTCTCATTAGCACAGTGATTTACTTGTAAAAGTATCTCTTAGGAGATACTGTAAAAGGAAAAAGAATGTGAAAATTAAATGCTAAAACCCTTGAAGGGATTGAGGATCTGTAACAGATATTAAGAATATATATATATATGTGTGTATATATATATATATATATATACACACATATATATATTTACAGAGACATGTATATATGAAATGTTGGACAATGAGAGGAAAGACATTCTCTAAAAGAGACTAAAAAACAAAAAGCAGTCTGCAAATTTCAGGAAGGATTGAAAGAAGGTGAAATCTCCTTCAGTAATAAATAGTTTGTGCAGACAGGAAAAAAAAAAAAAAAAAAAAAAAAAAAAAAAAAAAGACGGAGATCTGCTTTAGCCAAAAACAAATGCAGGAAAGAAGGAAATAAAATGGCAAAAACTTGCCAAAATGTTGCTTAACTTCTTGTAATTTGGGGACTTGACTTTCAAAATCCGAGGTCAGTTGAACAACATTTTTTTTCCTTCAAGAATGGTAGGAAGGAACCACAGTAAAAACACAATGAATAGAGCTTAACTCTAGAATTTGGATACAAATCAGGATGTGGTGAGGCCTGTTTATCTGTCTTAGAAGTCTGATCTTCTCCTGTTACATTAAGGAGTTCTCCTATTACATTAAGGATATAGTTGAAGTAGCTACCATGTAAGGATTGTGCAATGTCTTGCATGACCTTGGTGGTCTCCATCCCATTCCTTTTAAGCCTGTGTCAAAAATTCCCTTTGTCTCACTTGGCATTTGGTGGAAAGAGCTTGGGGTTGCACTGAAAAAGGGTAGCTTTAAATTAGATATTTCCAATATCTATATATAGAGATAGATAGGTATCTATATACACATCTATAGATGCATATATATAAATATGTAATAATATGTATTGCATATATATAAATATGTAATTATATATATATATATATAATATTCTAGATATATTTTATATATTAGATATGTAGATATCCTTCCTAGAAAAAAATCTTTACTCAGAGGGTTTGTGGTACTGGAAAAGGTTGTCCAGAGAATCTGTGGATGCCCCATCCCTGGCAGTGTTCAAGGCAAGGCTGGATGGGGCTTTGGGCAACATTGCAGGTGTCTCTGTATGGTAGGGAAGTTGAAACTGGATGATCTTTAAGGTTTCTTCCAACCCAAACTATTCCACTATTCTATGATGCAGTGACAAATGAGGCTTCTGTTGGGAAGTTTCAAGAAGCCTAAACCATTCCCAGGAGTCACTTTTGTTCATTGCTTAATCAGAAAAAATGGTGGTAACATAATCATGAGGCCAGACAGAAAATATCTTTCTTATTCTGAGCTCACTCATAAATCAAAGAAAATAGACAGTTTAAAAACCTTTCTGTGTTTTACCGTGTCTGTCTTCTTCCATCTAGATAGCATCAGAATCAGGCATACTAACTAGAAAGAAATGCAGCTTTCAAAGATTTTTTTTTTGGTTTGGTTGTTTTTGTTTGTTTGTTTGTTTGTTTGTGTGTTCCTTTCCTGTTGAACACTGAGACTGTTATCTTAGCCTAAGTAGCTGGTACTGTTAACAAAAGAACATTATTGCTTTTCCAGAAAAGCATCTATCCTGTTCACTAAAAAAAATCAAGACCTTCTTAAAGCAAGTCCAAAGAAAGGTGTGAAAACTTGTTAGATGACTTAGATGACTTAAGAAAGAAAAAGAATAAAGGAAGAAAAGAAGATAAAGAAAACTTTGAACTTTGCTTCTGCTTCATTGCTCCTATGGAGGAACAAAAATTAAAAATGGTTCTTCCCTTTAGTTCATACAAGAATAGATTTACATACAGAGTTTCACAGCTTCTATTGCAAAGTTTCTGTCTAGATATCTGCAATGCTGTTTACTCTGTAGCACCTGATCATGCTAATAAATTTATCCCCACAAATCCACCTTGATGATAAGACTTAATATTATTAATGTTTTACAGATATCAAGAATTATGTGATCTAGCCAAAGATCATGAAGCTTTTCTAAAAGAGATCAAGCAGTAGAATTCACGCTGCTAGTCCTGAGTGTCTTGCCATAAATCAATCATTCTACTCTTCCACAAAAGGTTTACACGGAAGAGGATGTATAGCACAAAGTGCTTCTTCAGAAAGACTAATTTGTCTTTAAAGCCACTGGTTGAGTGCTGAAACCTACAGAAGTGCAAAATGAAGTCACTATATCTGATATACGATGAGTTTTCTGCACCAGAGAATGATCCATGTCATATAACAGTTATACAATTAGTTTGCATAGAAGCAGATGGCAGCTTTTTTAGTTAGTTAGTTAGTTAGTTTGTTTGTTTTAAAAATTTTATATTTAGAAGCTGTCAGCAGCCAGCAACAAATATAGACAAATATGGTACAGTCAGTAAAAGTTATTTGGTGTCCAGCTGTTTCTCAGTGGTTTCCTTCATATCATTGTTTCATAAAGAACGAACAAAAAGACACAAGCAGATGATTTACAGGTCCTGTGCTTGGCAAAATCACAGAGAAAAAAGGATGTCACCTTCCTCTTGGGTAATAGCCAGGAGTTGGTGCACTTTGGTCTGTAATCAACTGATCATGACTCTTCATTTCTAATGAATCTCTCTCTTTCTCTCTCTCTTTCTCTCTCTCTCTATTTCTACTAAATCAACAGAGAAGAAATAAATCTTCTAGGTAGTTCAGGCTTTTCATAGATAAAGTTTCAATTTTAGTTTCAAATAGGAGACAGGTAGGACTGATACTTGATATATAGAAAATGTCATAGAAATTCTGAGTTAAAAATTGTTCTCCGTATACAAATGACTTCATCTACATTGGCATCTTATGCTACAGCAATTCCTGAAATTCTATTGCATTTCTCATGCTGCAGTATTCATGAAGTTCTTACTACTTTAAAACCTTTCACCAAATGACAGTTGATGAAACCTTGTTGAATTAGGGTTATGCTCTCTACAAGCAATTTTCTAACCACCATACAGAGAACAAATTCACATGAAGTAAATTGAGTTTTGGTTACTGAAGGATTAAAGAATAAGAATCAAGTTACAGCCACGAATGTGGCTTCATTAAAAAATAAGTTTGTTAGTTTGTTGTGTTTTTTGTTTTTTTTTTTGATTTGTTTTGTTTTGTTTTGTAGGCCTGATGGCATTATCTGAGGAAGCAGAATGCCAAGCTGAAATGTAATTGTGTGGATACTAAAAGCTAGAGATTTTGGTTTTATGTGTGGTTTGAGCAATGCACCAAGAAATATTAGGAAAAGCATATAGTAGGTAGTCAAAGAACTAGCAGACAATCTTGAGAGATCATCACTTCCAAGTCAAATTCAAGGTGCCCATGGAACACCTTCCAGCCACTGCTCAATATGCCCAATATGGATGCCCTCCTTCTCTTGGCACTTCCTCAGCTTCCTTAGACGACCCACTTTGGCACTGTAGGAGACCAATGAGTCTTTGTTCTGTTAAGACCCTTTCCAGCTTTATTTTCTGTCATTTCCATACATACTGCCAGTTTTGTGTCTGTATTTTGTGGAATAATGCTAGAATTAACACATGACTCCCTGTAGTCCCACTTGAAGCATCCCTCCACTCAATTTCTTAACAGCTATTTTGTGAGCACTGGTCCCATTTGAAGCATCTCTCCACTCAATGATGTCTTAACAGCTATTTAGTGAGCACTTTCAGTTAGCTAATTCCTTGAATACCTACTATGTGGAAAATAGATTATTCCCTTCCTGTTGGCTTTTCCATGTCTGAAGACTGATACCATTTAGTCCTTCAATTTTCTCATTTCTAGTCTGAGTACTATTGATTCTTCTAATTTCTGCACAAAGGACATGTTTCTAGACAGATTTGTTTATTCTCTAAACTCTTTTTATTTGCTCCACAATTCTTTGAGAAACAGAAGGAGGAGGAAGAAAGAAATTCCCTAGATTTCCCCAAGACAGACAAGATATTTGAGGTGAAGGTTTACCAAGTAAAATTACTTTGTCTTCCTGCTCATAGAGACACTGTTTACCTTTTTCATGCTGTTGACACTGCTAAGTCACACCTGTTTATGATCTTTTGTAAGGTCCAAACCCTTTTCTTCTAAACTGCTTCCTAGACAACTGTACTCTACCTTGAACTGGTAGAGTTGATTGTCCTTGACAAAAGAGGTCTTATATTCAGACTAAGTTGGTAGTCTCTGTTTGCAGTATACGTGACCAATTAGTTCTGGGCCTCATTAGATCTTGATAAGAACTGAATAATTTGTAAGGCAAAGCACAGTATTACTTTCACTGGGTGTTGTTTTTCTCATCTATATGAATAAATTAAACACATGTAGGACTCATCTGGAATCAACATGAACTGCATAGTCTCTGTCCGTATCATTAAACTCCAGAACATGATATCTGCATCCAGACTCTCTGTGTATTGGGATTGACTCTGTATTAACTACTGATCTCAGGATTGTCTTCGTAATTGAGTTCTACTGCCTGGGAACCTCCTCTGTTTAACTGTTTAATTTACTAGTATTGACTTTGCCACAATGTGACCAGTTAGGCGAATCTAACTGTAAGCTACTACCCATGCATCTGAAGCCTGATGGCATGGTCTTTGCTGTTTGCAGGCTGTAAGAATAGACATTCATGTTTGAAGAAAAGAGTCATCAAGATAAGGAGCGTTCCACTTTGGCATTGTAAAACAGATGTCTGCCTACCTGCCAGCTGCTGTAAAGCAGTAAATTATCTTTTAGGTTTAATCTGAACCAAATCTGTTCTGAGTGAATGGCTTAAAAATAAGCAAAAATTAACAGTAAATTACAAGAAGGACTTCTCCAGAAGAATGGCTCGCTGATCCCAAATCTAACACCTACACAGGATGTTGGTATGCACTTAAAGTGTTTTAGTCACTCAGGAGAGTCCATAGAAAATAAAAACTTAACTCTCAGGGCTAATGAGAAAGACTGATCCATTGTGTCTGGTTGGGATATTGTTCCTAGTAGATGTACTACTTATTTGTGAAAGATTACATTAGTGTTTGTCAGCTGAAGGACAGCATAATGTTTCTTCCTTCCCTGGTGCCCAATCATTCATCAGTGCATTAAATACAGTACAAGATTGGGCATGAACTTCTGTTGCTGCATTTGGCACCAACAGGGAAGTGCTGTAATCTCCAGTGCTGTGTTTGTTGGTTTGTTAGAGACAGGATTGTTTATCCAGGTTCTTGTACTGGAGCTTATCCTGGAACATTTCAGCTTATGCAAGTACACATAAGAAGACTGAACAAGTCAGCATTTGATAAAAGATTTGTATGCTACGGAAAAGGCTTCAGCATTCACCTGCTGCCAGGGTGTGCAGAGCCAAACTATAGATTCTGAAAACAGTATTCAGCAACCATGAGACCTTGAATGTGCAGAAAGAGTATGACTTTTGGAAAGGAAGGTTCCAAGTTTTTCCCTCAGCCTTGCTTAGATCCTATCATGGGCATGCAATATAGTGTATATTATAGACAACTTGTCTAGGTCAAGCATGGTGCACAACAGGCCAGGAACTTCTGTTACACCCAGGAGTCAATGTAGAGCTTCACAGCTGTCAATGCTTTGTTTATCACAAGAACAGGATTCTGGAAAGATATGGCTCTGAAAAAAAAAAAAAAAAAAAAAAGCTTAGAGGTAACAGAGGGCAATCTGCAATTCTCTCACCTGAACCGATGTATATGAATCCTCCAGGGCTGTCAGGCAGTGCTGATAAACTCTTGCACACACTGTAGTTAGTTGACATTTGTAAACTCAGCTTCATTCAGCTTCACTGAACAGCAAGACTGTTCAGTGATGTCTGCTTAGATGATATTTTATTCCTCTTCCACAAATTCTTTTTATCTAGAGAACTAGATGAAGAGTTATGTTGCTGAGGGACCATCTACTCACAGAGAAGCTAACCACACTTCCAGAGTATTGGATACGTGACTGTGAGCTACTTTCTCTTCTTGTTATGTGTCTGACTCCAACTGCTTTTTCATTAAAAGACTGTCCTCACCATTGTAATAGTCACTCTTTCTAGTATTGACTTAATTTAGATCAAATTTCTGGATAGAAGGGAGTAAGTTAAACAGAACAGACTGAAGGGGCCCAATTCTGCCACAGTTCTGTAAGAGGAAAAATAAGATCCTCAAGTAGGTAGCAGTGTGGTTCCACTTGTGCAGTGGGAGAATGTGGACCTACCTCTCTGCACCCTGCATGAGGTTTCTGACTATTGCCTGGGACTGGACGGCACTCACTTCCTTCTCCATCGTATGTGAATGTTTCCCTAGTCACTTAATTCTGTGCTGGAAGTCAGAACATCGAATCTTACAGAAAACAAGAAAGAAATGAAAACAATGTGATGCAGCATGAGAATCCATACAAAACCTGAGGAACGGACAATAAAGACAACTACATGTATGTCTTCAGGGTTCGTCCAGGCGTGCTAGATATCCATACTTTGCTTCACATGGGCTGGTATTTGAGAATCTGTATAGATTGTGTAGAGGTGTTTTTGGTTTTTTTTTAGGATATTCTGCAGCCTGTTTTGCTCTACACGGTCAAAAATTTCCACTTATTAGCATTTCTTGTTGGTTAACTTGGGCAATGGATAGTTTTCAGTGGATGTTACTGTCAGGAAATGATTGGTACCTACAGAATGTATGGGGATTTCTTCTATAAATCACATGAAATGTAGCTAAAGCTGTATTCTCAAACATCTCACACACACACATACACAGAGCACATTCTTAGAGGGCAGAAATGCTGAACATGGTCAAGACCGTGTTCAATGCTGAATATGGTCAAGAGTAGAACATGCCATGTTCTACTTATGCCTTCCCTGAACAGTGGGGAAACAGTGGGGAACTGAGAAGCAGATTAAATAAATAAATAAATAAATAAATAAATAAATAAAAAGAGTGAATAGATGTATTCTATTTATTACCAGTTAATAAATTGATTTTCATCTGAGTCTGTTTTCAAGGCTTTAAAGAAAGGTGTTAATTTTGTAATGAAATGGACCACATGTTTTCTAATGGGCTTGTTTTCTGAAGAAAACATGTCTGATTTCTGTTGGCCATTTAAGCAGGCTGGATTATTTGCTGTTTAAGAAGCCAGAAAGCATGACAGCAGGACAATAAATTCCTTTATTTATTTATTTATTTATGATTCTCTTAGAACTACTCTACCATTTTTGGTTGAAGTTTCTATTTTTTTATTTCTATTTAGAGACATTTCCCTATTTGTGTTTTGGTTTCTTTCCCAAGGGAAAACTATGTTTTCTGTCCACCTTTGCTATTTACCTGCAAAATAATCAAGAGACAGGAACATATTGGACCAGACTCACATAATGAAAAGTATGACTCAGGCTATAAAGGAAATAAGTAAATATTAAAATAAAATTCAAAGTGGGCCTTTTATTTTTCTTCCATGCTATTGCTCGCGTATGAATACTTTTGCAGAGGCTGGCCTGGAATCTATTTTGAAATGAAAAGCTTTGTTGGTTGTTTTGTTTGTTTTCTTTTCCCCATAAGCAGGATTAGTCCAGGAAGCTATATATATATATATAAGTCGAGAAATGTGTCTTTCACACAATATTATACGGGTTTTCCACATTTATTTCTTCATCCCAGTAAACAAGTGGACAAGCAGACAGTGATGAAGTTTGAATCAACAGATTAGTGCTTCTTGTATTTGGCCACCCTTCATGGTCCTGCTTGTGCCCATGTTGTTTGTGCCCTTGGAAGAAAGGAATATCTAGAATGTTTTACATATTGGATGAAAACAGTCCTACTCTCTTGTAGGGAGATAAACCTCTGTCAAGTCCTTTTACTGGTCCTTTTTCCCTTGTTTTTTCCACTGCTTGCAGCTGACTGCTCATTAGCCCTCTCAGCCAGGGCTTCGTTAAAGAGAGTATGAATTATTCACTTTGCAAAAGGCAGCCAGATGTTCAAGTTAAGCTAAGAAAGCTCTCTTCTAATCTGGACCAGATTAAACTTCGTCTAAATTTCCTAAATTGAACATTAAATTAATTCATTGTGTTTCTAAATCTGCATTAGCAGCTGCTTTAATGCAGTCAGTACTGCAGAACCAGTCACATACACATATGAAATCACTGGCAGCTTCATGTGTTTCCCAGGTGAAGTTTCATTTGTTTATTGTTATTTTCAGAGTGAATTGAAAAAAACATCCAAACAGACAGGAATTTCAGTACATTCTTGGAGTGAATTGTGAATGATAGCTGAGGCATGAAAAGTTTACTTTAATCTGGAACATTGATTTTGATAGACTGATTGGATGCTTTCTTTTCTATTCTAAACCCCCAAGAGCTACTTCAATGTACAATAAGGGAGAAAGAAATTTCAACACTATATCTGTAGATAGCATAGCAAGTTAAATGTAAGTGTTCATGGATGTATTTTAGTAACCCTTTATAAACAATAATAACAGAGTATAACATCATATAGAACAGAAACAAGGAACTAATTAAAATTAGGTTAGCCTTGGGTAAGTTTTTTGCATCTGTATTAGATATTGGTTGGATGAAAGAAAATGAAAAAGTATATGAGTTTCTCTCCTAAGTTCTGATCTCATCATGCGTAGATATATAGTATGACCATGACATTTGTTTGAAAACCTTGGAAAGTGCTTGGAAACTACCTCAAAATACAAAAGTATTTGTAAATGGAAGATGTTAAATCATTAACTCAGCACAAAAAGGATTTTACTTTTTCCAGATAATAGCACCTAAAACTGTTCTGGTATAGTTTGTATAGGGGTAAATTTTCTCCTCTCATTGGCAAGTATATATTGAGAGCACAACGGGACATGGATAGGCAGAACTCATCTGTCTGGGTTTTGAAAGAAATTGTGCTGTGGTGTTTACCCAGAGAGAGAGGGAGGAAAGGGGATTCCTCCATGCAGATGGATAGAAAAACTGGGGCTATTCTTGGAAGTATCATGTGGGATAGTTTTGTGTTTATAATGATGCTACTGAGATGCCTTGCAAGTCTAGGTGGGTTTTCTTTGCTTATTGTGATTATCCAATTTGTCCTAGGTTTCTAAGTTTTTTGAAGTCCATGTGGGATGTATTACTGAATTTGAGGTTTGTTTCTGTTTGTCTATCATACAGAGAATATGATCCATACTAAAAGTTTATCAGGGCGCATTTTATCTCGTTGTTCTTCTCTGCTGTTGCTGGAGTTCAGGATTTTGGCAGCATTTTCTCTCCTTCTTTTTGTGTATTTACACATTTTTGGAGGTCTTGGAAGGGGTAGAAATATGCCATATATTCCTCATAATGCTATGTTGGGTAGTTTGTAATTTGTAATCAGCAGGAGTTGAGTGAGATGTATTTTTACCAACCCTTCTTAACTTACCATCTCTTGAATGGTTATCTGCAGTTAAAGGATCCAGAGTTGGTGGCTCTGATGGCACCCTCCACTATGCAGGCCAGAGCACAGTGGTGAGCCCCCATCACATGGACAAAGACATGGGCCAAAGAGGAGCAGTGCTTTGTATGCTCAGGCCTTCAGTCAACCACCACTGAGATTTTGCATCTGCTAGGCTGGACAGGAATGCTCTTTTGGACAGAGGCTGGGCTGGGCCCAGGATGCCTGGGATACATCCTGTCAGTGCCTCATTGCCAGTGACAAACTGGTGTATTCCCTAACCTCCATTTCCTCAATAAAGAAAAAAGACACAAATTTAGCTCCTGCACAAGTCAGTTAGGGAGAAATGATTTGATATTTACAAAAAAAAATCTTCTTCTTTGTAGGCAATTTCATGGTGGAAAATGTTTTTTCAGCCCTGTGCTAATACACTCACAGAAATTTTGGAGCCAGACAAATACGTATGAGTCTAGACTGCCAGTGTGTTTTTCCCTTTATATCTATCTCATTTCTACATAGATGCTGCTCAGACAGGAACTGTGTATGCATGCTCATAGAGTGCTGTGGCACATTTGTACACCCCTCCCCATATGTTCCCACTGTAAGTCACTCCATCCACATTCAGAGCAGCAGCATGCAACCCTGCAGCGTCAGGGGGTTTTGTTTGGACGGGAGAGGAAAAAGTAAGTGTTCTCTCCCTTGAGAATGGCAAGCAGAAAGAAGGCAATGGATGGGCCAGCTGGCCAATATATATTTAGATAAACCAATTGCTGCTGTATGCTTACAGACAGTAATTAATCCTGTCCCTGGGACTTGAACTTATTGCCTTTTGGAAGAACTAGGAAAAACATTACCCTTTGTCAGCTGTCTGGAGTAGGTTACGGGCTTGTCATGCTATGTTATTTTATTCTTTACTTCTCCAGAACAGATTGAGGGCCCTGCAGAAGAAAGCAGAAATGTTGATTAGGAGAATTAGATTCAAACAGCCATAAATCATTATCTCACACCAGGGATCTGGTTCCAGCCTGGCTCAGTGGTGAACTGGGGGTGGGTGAGGACATTCCTCTGAAAGGCTGGGGAATGGGAGTGGACAACCTTCTGTTTCCTTGTCAGAGAAGGTGCCAGGTGTGTCAGTGTGTTTTTCATGAATAGCCTCTGAGAGCTGCTGCAGATAAGCTTGTGTAGCAAAATAAAAGCATTACCAATATGTTTTATACTGATCTGTACTCATTTGTACATTGAACCAGAATGAGATAACTGCTTTTGCATTGCAATCTGTGGAAAACAACTGTTTACCAGCCTTTTTAAACCAGATGTTTTCTAATGCTCTGGTAATTTTAGGATTTTGATCACTCCAACAGCTAAAATACTTTGACTCTTTCCATAATTCTGTAGAGTGCCTTTTATTTAGTTTAATAATTTGCTTCACTGATGCTTTGCTATGGCCAACCTCAAGTGCAGTGGCCCATGTCACCACATGCAGGTGCATGTGTAGCATCTGGGCTAATGCAGTACACATACTTTTCATGTATGAGAAAGCTCCACACTTTATTTTGAAATTATTATACCTCTATGTTGATGCTATAGTATATCTTCCCCTTTATTTTAATTTCTAGAATAAGGAACAGAATTGAGTGTACAGACAAGTTTGGTGTGTCACCTTGCTGCAGGGTTTTAATTGGTAATGAAACTGTTAAGTGTATTAGCCTGTTGTAACATTTATTCATAGTTTTATTGTTTATCTCAGAATTGATAATTTTGAACAAACTAATGAGCCTGCCTTTTAATGTCATGATCTTTCTTTGTGACCTTCCTAATCTGCCATTCTAATGAATGTATTGAACTTAGTTTTACAAATGAAATCATACCATTTATTTCAAGTGTTTTTAAGATGAGTGGATCAGTATTATATACAGTTATCTCTTTGGAATATCAAGATGCATTTCAGCCTCAGCAATCTAGCTAGGAGTAAATCTTATGAAAAGTTTACATCTGAACATTTCCAATTTAGAAAGAATTGCCAAGCAATGAAAAATGTGGAATGGGTTTATTATGCATTACTCCCTAAAGATAAATATTGCTCAAGTTCTTTGCCAATTCCTTTGGCAAGTTAAGTTATTCCAAACAATAACAAATGCATACCTGTAGCTTTCCACTTTATTTGTGTTGATTGACCACGTATTAACTATTTTTTCCCAACTCCTTCTTTCCAAGAGTGCTTAGAATTTCTTTAGCTATATAGAAATAAATAATTGACTGCACACAAAGAGAGTTTACTTTTCCACAAAATATAGGACTATAGTACCAAGAAATATGGCATTTTAGTTAATAAAATGTCTTGCAGTTTTGTTGAAGGTATTGATTCACTGAGAAAACAAGCATGTTAGTGCATATAAACATCAGGTAAGAAGTTTCTGTATTATAGCTGTAACTTTCAATTGATTAATATAAGAAGCTGTACGGAGCTGATCTGAAAAGCAGTTAATTTGATTTCTATATTCTGTAGAAGGAAATGCTTACATAAGATGCTAAGAACAAAGACACAGCCTCTTTCATTAGTGTGACACTTTAAAGCTGACAGTGAATACAATATTATATAGATACAAGTAAGGCAAAAATATTGATGGAAAATACAGTGGGGGGGAAGTGTATGCAGTGTGCCTGATTGAAAAATGTGAAATGTTAGATGGGAACATGTATTTTTAAGCTATAAAGTGGTCTGGATGAAATACGTATGTATATATAGTCTGGCATCTGGCATGTGTTACATGGCTAGCTTTGTTTGAAGAAACCCTACCAGTCCTGCATTAAGCCAAGTCCCTCCCTATTAATAGGATCCGTAGTTCATAAAAAGGCAGCCTACACACTGCCAGTTAAAGTGCTCTGAGAAATGTCCTCCAAAATGTCAACAGTTCAGATTGTTGTCCTTGTGCTACTGCCACCCGCACAGTGGAAATCTTTCCCCATTTTTCTGGGCATGCCTGTGTCAAGTTGTCATCTGCTGGCCTTGTGGTCAAGTCATCAGGGATGTCAACCCAGAAAATGTGACCTCATCTGCCCATTGCAAATTTTCTCTTTGATTCGTGTGTCATTGAGAGCAGTTATTAAAAATAATATTAATTCTAACTTGAGGCTTCACCTTGGCTGTAAATGTAATCCGTACTTCATGGTCCAATTTGAGTTAAAACACTACATTAAAACAAAGACTCCCTTCTTCCAGTCCCTTCCCACTACATCAGTTTTATGAATTCAGAATGAAATACAGACAGTGTAAGAGAATATATTCTTCATTTGCACTATACCATGATAATTACTTGCTAATATATTTCTTGGTTCAATGTCCAGATTCAAAATTAAGCCATCTGTCTTACCTCTGGACATGATTTTCTATTCCAAGAAGACTTGCACACTAATGAATATGTTTCCTCAAGTCCTGATTTCAAATTACCATACTTTATCTTTCATGAAAAATAAATAAATAAAATAAAATAAAATAAAATAAAATAAAATAAAATAAAATAAAATAAAATAAAATAAAATAAAATAAAATAAAATAAAATAAAAATAAAAATAAAAAGCCAAGTTTTGTAATGGGACTTTCAGCAACAAATTAGGCTCTAAGGGGAATTATTAATATTTATAACAGTTTGTGTTTTCTTGAGAACTTTAGCTGTTGGGGGAAGGAAGGGTTGAGAGGTTACATTTTTCTTCATTTCTCCCACTCTAACAAGTAGATACAGTTTATAATTTATGATTCATCCAAATATGGAACTAGATCTTTCCTATGACCATCTCCTCTTCAGGGAGGTTTGGAACAGCCCACACAGTTATTTTTGTCAACTCCTCCACTCTAAATTTCTGTTTTTATAGTGCTGGAGATAAAGGCTTTCAAAATGCTAATCACAAAACTGAAACTGTAAGCAGTGCACCTTTCAAGCTTGATATGTACATGACATAACATGAATGGAGTACCTGGGGAAATAAAATCTTGATATTTCAGATCTCCCTTTAAAAATCTTTCATTAAATAAAACATCTAAAAGAATGGGCATTTAACAGCACTTCTGAGATGAAGTACTTCTGAATTCAGAACAATTGACTGGGCAAAGTTAATGTGCATGGTCTTAAAGCAATCTTTGGAAAAAAAAAAATAAAATAAATGTATATTTCTCCACCACACTTATTAGTACTGACCTAGGAACTATGCACATGTATAAAGATAGGAATCATAACACTAACTTTCCTGGGATCCAGATAAGTCTGTAAACCTTCGTCTGGTTTCTAAAAGAATACCCAAATAAGATGCAATCACATCCTTCCTTATTTACCTGAAATTGAAGGATAGCTTTTTTTTTTTTTTTTTTTTTTCCCAAAGTGTTATCCAAAATAAACTTTGCTTTTCTCTTAATCCACCAGAATAACATGGTCATTCATACTCCGTACTGTCAGTCATTTGTATACCACTTTTCATATTATGTTTTACAAAACAATTTATATAATTAAACTAAATAATACCTTAAGGCTTGAATACACAATCTGGGAGCAGGTCTGAACTAGAAAGTTTGTTCCTGTATCGCTTCTTTTCAAAAGCAGTAAACTTACAGTGTACACATATGCCACTGAGCAAGCTACTTGCTCATCTGGCTTGCCTGCCTCAGAGATGTGGTACTGAAGGATTTGCTGCTGTTTTCCCTTTTCTGTGTAGGTCCCTAAAACCTCTAATTTTCACCCACCCCTAATTAGTAAACAAGGCAGTGTCTCTGACCAGTTAAGTCTCCTGTAAGCCGTTCTCTATGTTCCCATGACCTGTAACTGCTTAAAATAATTGCACAACAACTTTTAAAACAGAACTTTTTGTTTTGTTTTGTTTTGTTTTGTTTTTCTCCTTTAAGATTGTCATCAAGGAGAAGAGCACAAAAGAGCAAAATGCCCATGCATCTGTGTCTTGGCTTAACATAACCATTTACTTGCAAGTTTGGCATAAATTTCCCTTCTCTTGTTCTGCTCTGATCTGGAGGAGATGTGCAACCCCCACATAACAAGCTTGGCACATCTATGCCAGAAATGTGTTAGCTTCTGCCTGCTTCCTCTTCCATTCTTCTCAGCTGGTTTCTTTTAAGTACTGTTGCATTCCCATGATTGTGGATTTTTCCTTGGAAAAAAATAATCTTGCATGCATCTGTGAGACAGATAGGGGGATGCACCTTATTAAAGTACTCTATTATACATTCAAGTGCAATAAAGCCAATGTATAAAATATGCTGGGATAACAATGCATACCCTATACCTTCTACTCAACTGTTATTGCTTATACTTATTCTATTACCCCTTAGAAACTGCAATGTAACCCTTCCCTCTTTCATGACCTTTAAAGCCATGCATGTAAAATTAGACTCTGTGCTGATGTTAATCCATGTTGTGCTACTGCCTTCTGTGATCCCTCCCAAGTTATACTTTCTGATGATCTGATCCAAACCTCTCGTAAGTGAGAGGCTATCACCATTTCTTCAGGTCTTGTGTTCTTTTGCTCCTAGTTTTTTTCCCTCGGTTCTGTCCCTGATATGCTTCCTTAGAAAATCTGTATATGTATTTTGCATGGTTAATATGCTATAACTGTCTTGTCTCTCCAGTTAGTAACTGGAAGGGTGCTGTCTCCTTATATTGCCTTATAGGCTTCAAGACAGTCCAGGATTTCTGCAGTGTTGTGTGAATTGGTCCTGCCTCTGACATACCTTGGCTCCAGGGTATACTGCACACACCCTTTGCCCAGCTTGAGAGGTCTTCACTGAATGGTTGCTCATGGCAGCTTTCCATATGGCTTGCACTAACATATCCTTCTCGTAAGAGGTGGGATTTTAGGGCTTCTTTTATTGTTCTCATTCTTTTACCTGGTGTAAGAAGGCTAGGCTGGTGAAAAGGCTGTCATTTTCCACACTGCATTACTGATGCTGACTCCAAAGGCAATGATGAGTTGGGGTCATGACAGAGTTGTGTAAGGGTACTGCAATTGCTCTGTGTCACCTGCTAATGTCACCCAAAACTCAAAGCTTGGTTCACCAAATAAAACAAAACCAGCCACAGGGAACTTCCAGGTGAAGTGAGTAGATGGGATCATTTTGTTTGCCTGAAACTGTAGTAGATAATGAGGCTCAAAATGGATGTTGAAACACAAAAGGACAGTCCTGTTTACTGGTTTTCCAATAACACAAAGTACATTCTTACATAAGGCTCCATTGCACAAAAGCTTAACAGACAATTCAAAAACTATTGTGTATTTAATCAATGCTAATGACATCCCCCTTAACACGGTTACAATCATCTGTCTCTGTGCTTGCAGGGATAAAATGTTTCTCCTGAGGTATTAATGACTGAACAAAAGCAACTTCTGGAGCTATCACATTCTTCTGAAATATTGACATATTTGTCTGCTGCCAAAGACAAGAGAGTGGGTGGAAATGGCCTTTCTATACTCCCAGAGGCTGAGCGCAAATCATTACAGTTAAAACTCTTGCTAAAATAGACAAATTCTGAGGATATGTACTTCACCAGTCAATAGATGCTTAAAAACTTCAGGATTAAAGTGAACATGAGTAGTTTTGGACTGAAAATTATGTGGAGTACTATAAGTAGATCACAAGGAAATTAATTTTGAAAAATCACCTTCATTTCATACAAAGCTTTCCAGATCAACTCATGTCACCACTTATTCATAAGGAATTTGGCAAGCATATACCAATCCAACTGGTATTTTTTTATAAAGCTGAGCAAAACAACAAATATATTTTGATAGTCTAGTCTTTGGTTAACAAAACCTGTAGAAATACAGGGTTAAACCTTTCTCTTCTTCTTCTTACCCACCTCTCCCAGAAACCTTTGGGGAACTAAACTGGGATTTCAGCAAAATTTCAGCACTGTAGCCCTAACTTGTGGTTTTACGGCCAACCCACTCAACATCTGTGAAACCTCTGAGCATGTCCAGAATTGCCTTGCGTCTTGACAGTGCAGAGGTGTCTGGCACTACAATAATATCTAATCCCAGCCACATCTCAAACTTGGCCTCCATCCCACAGAGCTCCCTGCAGGTCCAAACATAGACAGCTTTCACTGATGTGCACTGGTGGGATAAGGCTCTCTACAAAATGTATTGATGGCAGGGTTGTTTTGGTGTTTTGTTTGTTTGTTTGTTGTTTTTTTGGGAAGGGGGGGAGGAGGGGAAGATACCTGCATAAGAGGAGATGTTAATGGTGTCTTCTTCTAATTATTACTCATTAAGATAGTAGTGGAATAATTAAAAGATTCATGTGAGAAGGGATGAAAGGCACTATATTCAACATCTCCTCACGGTGAAGGTGTTAAAATCCACATCTTTCAGTACAACAGGGCCATTTTCTTCAGAAGTTTTTTAGTAGAAAGCAATTTTAAAGAGCAGAACTTCCGAAAGTATCAACTACAATTCCCCAGAAACATTATCCAAAACATTTTTATAGTAATCACCCATTTGTAGGGACAATTTTATGTCTCAAGGAACCACATGAAATGCCTTAAAATAGGCCTTTTCAATTGCTAACTGCTGTCATTGCTTATAGAATGAACTGCAACAAATGTCATAAAAGAAAAACCATAATTCTGTGTGTAGGATGGTAGTTGATAACTAATATTATTCTTTTTCCTCTGCTTTTACTAAATTAATGGCGGTCTTTTCTTTACTGAGGCAGCCATAGTTGCATGGGAAAATGCTTCATCAGTGCTCTGGTATTTTAGAAACTCTAAACTTTGAGTCAAAAACTTTTCCACCAAAAAACAAAAATTTCTATATGGGAAGACTGCCAAGCTGTTTTTTGCCCAAATAATCTGTGTGTCCCACTGCCACAGTGCTTATGTGTCTTTTGGGAGAGGATGGTATGAAGTGTACAAGTCAGCAAAGGAGGCCAACAAAAATGTGGAATACATCTCTCATCTTCCTCTCTTGTCAGACTGAACTCTACAAAAACATGGAGTTCACCATGAAATTCTGCAAATGGACTGCATGAGCCTCCACCTTCTCGATTCCAGTTGCTGCTGTTATATGGCCCATCAAAAATCACAAAGTGTTTTGATAAAATGCATGTAATTTATGACAATCTCCTCCAGGTCAGAGCTGCTTCTCATCTTTTGAGCATGGTCCAGGAAAGTAATAGAATCACAGAATGGCTCAAGTTGGAAGGGTCTTTAAAGATTATCTAACTCCAACCCCTATGTTGTAGGCAGGCATGCCATCCACTAGATCAGGTTGGCCAAGGCCCCATCCAGCCTGGCTTTGAACACCTCCTGGGGTGTTCAAGCATCCACCGCTTCTCTGGGCAACCTGTTCCAGTGCCTCACTACCCTTACAGAGAAGAAACTCCTCCTAATATTCTGTTTAAATCTATCCCCTTTTAGTTTAAGACCATTCCCCCTTTTCCTATCATTATCCACCCAAGTAAAGAGTCCTTGTCCATCTTTTTGATAAACACCCTTTAAGTATTGAAAGGCTGCAATGAGGTCTCCCTGGAGCCTTCTCTTCTCCAGGCTGAACATCCCCAGCTTTCTCAGCCTTTCTTCACAGGAGAGGTATTCCAGCCCTCTGATCATCTTTGTGGCCCTCCTCTGGACTAGCTCTAACAGCCCCACATCCTACTCGTGTTGGGAGCCCCAGGTCAGGACGCAGCACTCCATCCAGGTGGGGCCTCACAAGGGCAGAGCAGAGGGGCACAATCACCTCTCTTGACCTGCTGGTCACACTTTTTTTGATGCATCCTTGTCAATGAAGCCACAGAAGGAGGCTTGCCCCAGTTTATTGTCAGCACACCATAGGAGTCAGAGAGGAGTTCAGGGCCTTAGGCAGGAGGAAATTTTAAAACATCATTGAAAAATGCCATAGTCATTTTAAGTATTTTCTTTAAAGATGTATCTTTGTAGTTTACAGAACTTATTGCTTGAACTTACAGATTTATCAAAAAGGGAAGAGCTGGGGAAAAAAAAAAAATCTTCTAGTGTTGCAGCATTGCTAAAATTTGGACCTGCATTTCTCTAACAGCCGGACTGTTTTAATGTTGTAGTATAATTGAGGTTTTGACATTTATTTTGACAGATATAGCATCTGGCCTTCATATTTGTAGTACTTGTCCTACTTATTCCAGAGAGACTATATATCATTTTGATCAACACTCTAAGTTGAAGTTCCCCTCAGAGCCAAGAAAATGACATTTACTGAGCCATAGTCCATCAAATATTTATGAATCATATCACACTAAATAAAAATAGAAAAGAAACTGTGTGAGAAAAAAAAAAATTGGATTTATTTCCCTCTGCTTATTTCCAATCTGAAGTGAATTCTTCTGAAGTTCTGCTTAAATATGATATGAGTATTTTCCACACAAAACAAGCCCATTTCAAAATAGTTATAAGACATTGCAGTGTTCATCATACGGGACATGCAAGGGTAAACTGATGACTAACTCTGTAAACATTATTTATTAACTTTATTTCATACTATCTCATATCCTCCTGTCAGTTCACTCCCCCTCCTCCTTTTTATTATAGATGTTTTTGCATTCTGAAAGCTGATGCTTCTGCATTCTTTTTTAACCATCAAAATATGTTAATTATTTACAGTAAGACATCATAATGAATAAAAAATTTGTCCCTTAAATTTTCATCTTCCTTTTGCAGAAGTTTCTTGGCTTAAAACAAAAGACATGAAATGATCCCCAACACAGAATTAAATAATAATAATAATAATAATAATAATAATAATAATAATAATAATAATAAAAGACAGAGAGAGAGAGAAAAGAGAGAGAAGGCCAGCACACTTTTACATTTTTCTTCAGAATTTTACTGTGCTAAACTTATGACAATTGGAGATTATTAACACTGATACTTGGAGCAATCATCTGAAATGCTGTCAGACTCACATATTCTAGTGTTACATGTCCAAGTGTACTTTCAAAAGCTGTTTTTTCACAATAAAAATTTATAGGAAGTAGGAAGGGACTTTGTGTCAATATAAGCTCAAAATACAGCACTGATTTAAATGTGAAGTCTACATGCCTTTAGGCATCTTTTTTTCTAATACTAAACCCCAGGAAACAATAAATCAGTATATAGCAGACCTGTGGCCACTGAGAGCACCTGTGTACTCCACAATAAGCCAATGGCTCTGTGAATGTGCTCCCAGTGAAGTACCTTTGTTCTAAAATCACAGTCTAAAGATCCGTTTTTGTCTCTTTGGAGTAGATGAGCTAGAACACAAGAAATTATTTGGATCTGAAAGGAGTATCAACCCTTTGATTTAGAATGACTGATTGTTGTCAGTGTAAGATCCTGTCATGTTTTTCCTTGCAAGTTAAGTGAGCATCATGATCATGCTACAAAGATGAATAAGGACTGTACCATATCTCCTTCCAATAGCATGGTAAGTGGTGCAAGATAGACTTATGTCTCTGGGGTACTAGATGCAACAGAGAAATTAGAAACTGAACTTCTGTGTCTCAAAAAGAGAAGCCAAGGATAGGATTCTGCAGTTTTAAAAACATAATTATTTGCAGATATAACAAAGCCAGGTTTACAGGTTTACAAAAAAAGGTGTGTGGGGGGGAGCAGAACTCTGACCTGAAGAGGATTAAAAATAAGGTCAAGAGAGTTTATGTTTGTATAAAGAATTTTCATGTTGTCGTGTTGTTCCTTTTAATCCCAGGAGAGAATTCCATCCATATTTTTGTGGGTATCATCAAATACTGCTCCAGCTGATGAACTAAATGCAGATCATTAATGGTCTGATAGTGATAAATCCATAATGCAAAGAGAGGTGAGGTCTTGATTTTGAAAGAAATGTCTTCAACCGTCAAAGCCATTGTAATTTAGGAAGAGGTTGTCCTCTCTGTGATCTCCCACAGGGAAAAGTTCCCACACTGTGAGGCTTCCTGACCTGAGGAGGGGACATCCCCATCATCTGTTTGCAGACAATGGCCCTGGCAGTAGATCATATCTGTCCCTGATCAGCATACACTAGTCTTCACCTGACCTGAGTTACCTTCACTCATCTGCAAAGGGACAAGGAAGAGTTCAGCTTTATCTAAGAGCTTTCTAAAACTTCAGTTCAGTCTTTCACATGAGTCTGAATCAAATCTATTCTGAGCTTTCAGGAATGTGTCATAGTGAATCTTTTTCAAAATATGGAAAATGTCAATTTGCTACCCTACATTTCCTAATTTCAGCAAAAAATGGGTATAGATATGGTTGAAAACCAATGGAAGCTGTCATGACAATATTTTCAGACTGGTAAAATACAGGAAATATCAAAAATCTCTGGGGGATTGGGGATGATGAGATTAGCATGCATCTTTTACTTATCAGTAAAATTCAGAGAATGTGGGAAAGACTTTATTGAGTTTATTGGGGAAAAAAAAAAATCTTTAAACCTCTGGAAATCCCATAGGTTCTCATGAGCTGAATTGCCAGGGTTGTCTAGCAGGAGAGAGTTATTATACGTCTGGGAAGAGCATGTGAAAGTTTCCAACTTCCTTCACATATATAAAAAAAAAAAAAAAAAGCCTTTCTTATACCACAACTCAAAACTTATTAAACCTTACTACTACTATTTTTGACAAATAATTTGGGGAAGTCATAACCATTCATTACACAACCCCACCTTAAATGGGGTACCCTTGGGAAAACGCAATGCCAAGAAACTGGAGCAAATACATATGCCTTTATGTAGTAAAGTTAGTGCTTAGCTGAATAAAGTCAATTAAAGAAATAAATAAAATAAAATAAAATAAAATAAAATAAAATAAAATAAAATAAAATAAAATAAAATAAAATAAAATAAAATAAAATAAAATAAAATAAATAAATAAAATAAATAAAATAAAATAAAATAAAATAAAATAAAATAAAATAAAATAAAATAAAATAAAATAAAATAAAATAAAATAAAATAAAATAAAATAAAATAAAATAAAATAAAAATAAAATAATAAAATATTAACATTTTTATCAGCAGCCCACAGTGTATTTGTAATTCTTCAAATTTCTGGGGTTTTGCAGGCTCGTGCACTGTTCAATCTACTTTCTAGTTTCCTTTTTATTAAACAGTAGTTAATATCTACTAGAAAAGAAGTATCTCATGATTTCTTTTCTTTTTTTTTTCTTTTTTTTTTTTTTATCCTACTGAAGTACGGAACATGAGTGACAATGTTCATCTGCTTCTGCAATCACAGCACATCTCTGGTTCTATTACATCACATGGCTGCATGAATCAGAAGAAATAAGGGGCATTTCTTCCTGCCTGTTTTTGAATCTTTGCAGATTTCCAGCTCAATAATCCCAAAGCCTTAGAAAGATATTCTGCAGGTTGTCTGGTGATGTCAGGAGGTTGTCTCCAGTCATGTCAGGAGGCATTTCACCTACAGGGACTTGAAGTCACCTGTGGATATATAGTGTCCAGGAAACCATCAAGCTCCCCTACAGAAAATTTTACAGATATAAAGTGAATATGGGCCAGGTGGCAAGTAGACTGCACATACTCTCAAAGCAAAGAACACAGTGGTACCAAACATTTCTTAACTCAGCTAATATTTCTCTCCTGCTCCTTTGGCTGTGTAAAATTTCTCTGTATCTGTGAGATGTCAGTTGGACTGTTTGTGTCAGTAAGTGCTCACCACAGTAAGGAAGCATTGCAAAATCTGTTCCCTCCTGGGAAAGGCAGAGAGGAGGGTGTTTATGTGTGGAGAGCAGAGGGCAGGAATAGGAAGGGAAGTCACCAGTAGCAAAACATCTAGTAGTTTTTCTTTCTTATAATTTCTCCCTTTCCATTTATTATTGTTACGATGTCTAAAAGTTTTTGAATTTCATTGTGCCATTTCCTTTGTTGTTTTTTCTTGAAAGTACAAAAGACCTTGTGCCAGATTTTAAGTGAAGGTAATTAGCTATGAAGCCACTTGAAAGCTTTATACTAGCCAAAGATCTCTGTTTCTGATAGGTGCAGATTGTCCTTTTATATTAAAGCAAGTATTTGTAGCCGATGGGATTCCCAGTGTGCTCACAGCCAAGAACTAAAGCTCCTTGTGTGGTAGCAGACCTAGGGCCTGATGGGGCAGAGGGAATATTTCACAAGTGAAGACACATTTGCAAAAGCTACTATTGCTCCTTTGTCTGGCGGTGCTCTCAAGTGACTTCACCAGGCAAACATCCCTCTCAGAAGACTTGGAGATTATTATCCTAAAACTTGTGGTGTGTAGTAAAATTCAGCCACCATACCTCAAAGTTAACAATTTAGTTACAGGATTTGGAGGGGTTTATAAATATAATGGAAGAGATTGTTCAGTTCCTGAAGAAGAGACTTAATACATTTGGATTTTCAATTACATGAATCTGAGAATTAATGCCACAAACCCAGAGAAGTATTATCTAGAATGAGAAATGGGTGAGGGTATAAATGGAAATGAAAGGGGAACTTCTCAGAAAAAAATATAATGGGTTGATGGTCATAGTATTTCAACTGTCTGTTTCTAGAAGGGTGGAAAGAGGAGTAGTTTCTATGTAAATCTTCTCCAGACTGGTCCTGGACCTTGGTGAATCTCTGCTCCCTAAAGAAGAGGTGTGCCACCTGATACTGTTCCCCTGGTGGCTATGGCCAGCCTCTGCATGTGTGGGGTCTCAACAGCTGCTTTCTTGCACCTGCTAGATGGGCAAATCTATGTCACTGAGACAGAGGTGAAGGTCCTTGTGTCACTAAAAACATGTAACTTTCAACTTAATTAACTTGTAAAAAATACATAGTCCAATTGCTTCCTCAATTATCACCAACCTATTCAGTCTCTGGAAAGCCTACATGTAGAATAACTATGTTTTCTTAATTTATCATAGAATCACTCAGGTTCAGAAAGACCTCTATCATCTTGTTATATCTTTTCATTATATCCTAATATATCATCTTATATCCTATCACTTATATCCTATCCTTTTAAAAACATCTACAAGTTCCTCACTGGTCTTGTAAAGAGAGTGTGACATTATAGATTTATTGTAAATGAATAAAACGTAGTTATGCTCCAGCCTGTATCACAGAATCATAGAAACACAGACTGGCCGAGGTTGGAAGGGACCTTTGAAAATCATCTAGTCCAACCACCTTGGCAAGCAGGATAATCTAGAACACATTGCACAGGAGGGCATCCAGATGGGTTTCGAATATCTCCAGAGAAGAATGTTTACATTCCCTTATCTTACTCCTTTTTTTTTTTTTTTTCAGTGGAATTGACCCTATTTTTGACTGCTATGTTGTCACATAGACAGAATTGTTTTTTTCCAATTTCTGTGTCTAAAATGTGATTAAAAATCTCTTCTTAGGAACAATCCATGAAAAATACCCAAATTTATAAAGTTAATTACTCTGCTTGAGTGTAGTGAATATATCTAAAGATACTTTTGGAACAGGATGCTTAGAAGAGTTGCAGATGCCCCATCTCTGGATGGGCTCAAGGCCAGGTTGGGTGGAGTTCTAAGCAACCTAGTCTAGTGGGAGGTGCTCCTGTTCCTGGAAGGAGGGTTTGAACTGTACAATCTTTAAAGAACCTTCCAACCCAAACTACTTTATCATTCTGTGATTTTACGGCAGTAAGGAATCTCATAGTTGGCAGATACTGTCTATTTTTTAATTATTATTTTATTTTGTTTAGTTTTTTATTTTATTTTATTTTATTTTAATTTTATTTTGTCATTGCTTTACAGAGATTTCTGAATAGCTGGATGCTTTTGCATCTTCTTCAGTTTTTCCAAACATTTGCCTAGACCCAAGTGGTTTTTGTCACCTTTGAAGGGTTGTGAAAGGATTTGATGGCTGTGTCCTCAACCTTGCAGTCCATTGAAGGCATAAATTGCAGCAGTTCTCCTTTGTAAACTGGCCAGATACTATTTGATAGCATGGGAAATGATCACAGAAATCATAGAATCATAGCATCATAGAATATCTTGAGTCAGAATGACCCACAAGGATCATCCAGTCCAACACCTGGATCCCAAAAACCAAACCATGTGTCTGAGCGCATTGTCCAAATGCTTCTTGAAATCTGGCAGCTTGGTGCTGTGACCACTGCCCTGGGCAGCCTGTCCCAGGGCTGACCCCCTTTTGGGTGCAGAACCTTTCCCTAACACCCAGCCTGACCCTCCCCTGTCCCAGCTTCATGAGGCCTCACTGCTCTGCTCTGGGCTGAACAAGCCAAGGGACCTCAGCCACTCCTCATACATCTTGCCCTCCAGACCCTTCACCATCTCTTTGGACACTCTTATACTGTGGCACCCAAACTACACACAGTACGGGAGGTGAGGCCGCATCAGCACAGAGCAGAGCAGAATAATCCCTTCCCTCGTCCAGCTAGCACCGCTGTGCCTGATGCACCCCAGGGTATGGTTGGACCTCCTGGCTGCCAGGGCACACTGCTAGCTTGTGTTCAACTTGCTGTCATCCAAAACGCCCAGATCTCTTTCCATGGGACTGCTCCCATGCTGCTGTGCACAGTATGATAGGACAGGTAACACTGTAATATGGAACCCCAAACAATTATTCTTTTTTATAATTACTTATGTTATCACTACAATTTCAGGAAAAAAAAAAAAAAAGAAATCGAGGTATCCAAACACATTGCTTTTTAGTGCACATGGAGCTTGATTTGTCCATTGCATATAAAATACAGAAAATAAATACAGAAAATTCCTTCTGATGACATTGAAGATTATTAAGATTTTTTTAAAAAAATATTTTTTAAATGAAAGGTCTACTAAGATGATTTATAGAAGAATTGCTACAGTGGGGCAATTTGGGAAAATAAGCACAAATAAAAGTTTGTTTTTATATCAAAATTATCAGCATCTTGCTTAAAATGTAGCAAAAACTGTTTGCATGTCATCTGATCACCAGAGTCAAGGATCCTAGTTAAAATCTTCCTGAATCTTTGTATTAGTCCTTTGTCAGGATTACCAGTACTTGCTGCTGTCCTTCTTAGCATGCAAATGGCCTCTGCTCTGGTAGACAACCTCATCCTGCCAAATGCTCTTTGCTCTACTGGTAGTTGTAGCAAACAATTTAATCTCTCCTCAAAGATTCTCTTATTTTGGCACTTAGAAAGAATGTAACATACTGAATGTAGACAGTCTATTCCACACAGGATGCCCTTAAGTAAATTCTCATGAATCTTTGTTCTCATGAGACTCTTCAAAAGATTTTTGTATTTCAGATCTTACAAAAGACAAAGGCTTGTGTCTTTTTTTCTTTTTTAAAGCTATCATCTTTTGCATCCCTGTACTAGAATCTACTTCGTGGTATTAGGATGATATATTATACAGGGTTTAGAGTGGTTCAGTTTATCATAAACTATTATGACTGGAGGTCAACAAAGCTGGTAAAAGGGCTGGAGGGCATGTCCTATGACAAGACGCTGAGGATATTTGCATTTGTCTAGTCAACTTTTTTTTTTTTTTTTCTCCATAAAACATAATAAATCAGCACATAAGAGAAACAAGTTGCAACATTGCCCCCTGATTTACAACATTTAATCTCCATTTGTATCAGATATCAGCTGATTGGCATGGTCTTACCCTCCCTTCCAAAAATCTCTAGAGGAGAAGTAGCAGTGGGTTTGGCTTTACTTTAGGCTGTAGGCATTATACTTCAGAGCCAAATATTAATTTCCATGGTGTTGCCAGGAAAAATCATCAACAACAACAAACTGGACCATGATCAGAAGAACATTTTACGTATAAAAATGTGCTGACTCAGGCAGAGCAGAATGATTATAATGTGTCTCAAATTTGGCAGCATCAGCCAAAAATAAATGATGCTATAATCTTATTTTCACAGTGTTAAATGATTACTGCTTATTCCTCAGTTGGACTCCAGGTCAGTGCAAGATATCTTGCATGGAGCCAAGATGATTTTGCAGGGACAGTGACTGAGAATGGGGTCCCCAAAGGACAATACATTCTATAGTAAGAGCCACAAAGAATAGGTCACAGAAAGAACACAAAAGAAGGGTAATTCGGGCCCTAGAGGCACTCATCTTAGAAGGGGGAGCCCTGGATGAAGAATTTACATACAGAAGTCTGCAATGCACACATGCTATCTGAAAATCAACATCAGAATCTACTTGTGGCCTTCTGTTTAAAATCAAAATCTTTTTCTGAGTTTGTTTAAGCACCTGTAGCAAATCCCTGAAGAAGATCCTTGGTTTCCTTCCAAATGTTCTTGTCTGGACAGCATACACTATTTTCCTAGATGCACAAGAGCCAGTAGCTATATACAAAATACCCTGGCCAAGACAAACTCACAAACTGCCATTGGGACATCCTTCTCAGGCTTGAGACTTTTGGGTTTACTAGGTGGATGGATACAGGCAGGCTCATTTTCTATAAAAGATGGGTGCATGGGCTGCTTCTTTGTTTTAGTGCTTTCAGATAGCTGTAGGCATTTCCTCAGAAGATAATACTATGATCTGCATCGCATAGGTAGGAAGACCTTGAACTCCACAGTCAGTTGAGATACCAGAGGCTGTTGTTTAAACACCAGCAAGTCAGGATGATCTGACAGAGTTTCATCTGCCTTTCCTGCTGGCCAGGTGTAGGTAGCTGCCTACTCGATGCATGTATTTTCATATTGTCATCCTGAGGTTTCTTGGTTTTGCTATAAATGGCAGGTGTTGAGTCAGATTATACAATAAGAACTCGGTAGGTAAAACTGAGGTGCTTGTGTTCTGGTTTGAATTTGTCTTTATTTTCCATATTGATCTTAGGTCAGGATGCCTAACACACAATAGATAGATAGATAGATAGATAGATAATCTTAATGCCTAGCTTATGCATGTGACTGTTGTACATGATAATGACAGACATACACCAGGAATACACATCCTACCCATAAAGTTTCCTATACTTTTGTAATTCACATCATGAATCACAAAATGTTTATTAAACCTAGAATGTCTACATCAGTTAAATATCAGTTTTGCACACAAGCACTGAAAAAAAAAAAAATAAAAGTGAGAGAATTAGCAGCCATTCTTTGACTTCCTGTTTAATTAAAACTAACCATGACATTTATCTGCAAATGAATGAAATTCATTTTTACCTACAGATTAGCTTTGAGCTGACTCTTCCACAACCATTAATCATTAAAGGCACTTTGACATTATACACACGATCCTCCTGATTGTGCAAATAATTTATATTAAAACAAACAAACAAACCTTGAACTTAGGGATAAAGTTACAGGGAAAAAATATGGTTTAATAAGTAGGATTGTTTGGACACCAATGGAATCTAGCTCACATGATCCTCTCTTTTCTTGTATTTCTTTTTACAGAACTAATTAGAAAATGAAGCCAGTAACAGAAGTGCAGTAGATTCAGGTGTCACCAATTTAGCAGAAAGTTCACTCCCTGGTGAAACTTGATATTGCTTTATTTACTTGTGAATGCAAGAAAAAAAACAGTATTTGCTGAGTCATGTCACTCCAGAAATTCCAGTGAGAGGCATCAGAAAAGACAGATTTAAAACAGCTGGTACACAGAATCTCAAAGTAAAGTCATCGTGCTCTTCTGCAAAGATAGTTTTAGCATCCAAAGGCAGACAATTCCATAAATTATTGAACAACATGCTTCTTTTGGAATGGAGGTGGAACATTTGGGAACGGGATATTAAAGGAACCATAGGAGTAGGATATACATAAGTACAGCAAGGTATTTTGGAACTAGTTCCCCCTTCAGCCTACCAGCATACAGACACAAGTCCTCACAGTCAAGAGCTTTCCTTGGCTGAGTCAAACAAAATATTTGTGCCCCATGTTCTCCTGTTTCAACAGTGCAACCTGGGGCCTATTCCCACCCACATCATGCCATCATCTCTTCACCTGCTGATTGGCCCATCTTTTTCCCTTGTTGTTTCTTCAAAATGGGGAACAGTGACAGCAGTTGCCAACATTTCAAAAGGCTAGAGGAAACTAAGGGAGCTCCAGGGAAAACCCTAGGTTATCAAGGTAGTACAAGGGCAGGTATTCTTAGGGTCACCAGATATTGCTGCTTTACCTAGGGTATTGTAAAGACCTACGGTACCTCTGTTCCCCAGAGTGGTTGTCAGGATCCTGACAAAATGGCAATCCTGCTCTGCACTATTCTTTTCAGAGAATGGGTTGCTTGTCCCTTCAACCTGCCTTACTCGCCAAGGTGCTCACAGGAGCATCTCTGCAAGCTACCTCCTTCCAGGCCACCATTAAGCTTAGGAGAAGGAAGTTAGGAGATCAAGATGGGGACATGTCCCCTGAAATTCCTTTCTGCTTCCCCTATGTCCTATACACAGGGGAAGAAATCAATATGAGAAAAGACTGGTAACTGGGTCTGAATATGAAAATAAGAGTAGCTGATACTTCCCAGCCTCTCCAGTGACCAATGGGTCATTCAGAGATGACCCATTGACATCTGGCAGAAGCATTTGTCAGGAGATTTACGTTAACATGTCTATGTTAACATGCACTGGGCTCCCAAACATAAAGATGATCAGAAAGAGTAAGGAATGAGCCAGATGTGTCTCTGCAGCTTCTCTTTCACCTCCAAATGAGATAATCCATTGTGCATGAGGATCATGTCTGTAAATTTGCAAGTAATTAATAAAAAGCTAAAGATTAATAGAACTTTTCCTACTTGAAAAATAGACCTTTTATATTACTGTTCCATTTTTCCCAGTTCTGGCAGTTTCACAGGCAATGGAAAGCCTCAAGTTTCATTTGGGAAGGATTATGGAACAGCTGAATTTTGGAATGGTCTTCTAATATTCCTGCAATAGTAATTGACATATATGAAGTTCAAAATGCATCCTTAGAACTCTCTTATTATTTCCCAACAGACAAATTAAAAAAAAAAACAAAAAAAAAACAAAAAAAAAATGCTATTAATATGAATGCTTGTGAACACAGATTATAATATCCCTACAGGTAACTATTTATTATATATTTAACTACGTATTATCTGTATCTTCAGGACATTTGTTTTTAACTAATACTTGGCTTTCTGTATTATAATTTTAGTGGTGTGTATAATAAAAATGCCTGTATAGCATGTCTTGTACTCAGTTTACACAAAACAGGTTTTTCTCTCTTATGGGGACTTCTGGGATAAAATACTTAATTATTTTTCCTTTACACATAATTATCAATATTTATACAGTGTCATGCTTAATAGGCAAAGTGTGCCAAAAACCTGTCTCCCTGATTTTCTCATGCTCTGTCCAAAGGCAAGAAAAATATTTTGAAAATATTATTTGAAAATATTCTCTATAATTTCTGCATTATCAGAGCTGAGAATATGTCTCCTTGATTTCAGCTGATCCCCCTTCACTTTAATTTTTCTGAAATAATACCTACATGAGAAAAAAATTTTGATGAGCAAAAAACCTTCACACACAGAAAAGATTAAGTAAGTAACTGGATTTACCAAAAGCCAGAGTCAAATGCAATACTTTGTTTAGTTCTCATATTGATGTTTTTTTCACTTGAATTAACATTGTTGGTATTGTCTCATAATCCATAATACGGTTTATTTAACACAAGTGCTCTCTAAGAGAGAGAGTGTCAGGAAGAGACTGCAAATGTAACCTTGTAGATTTGGGATAAGCATGATCTTAATCTAATTGATTCCTTAGCATCTTCTCCTGTAGCTAAAGAAAAGGCACCATAATATTACTTTATTTAATTGCAAGCCCTTCAGCATCTTCCTCTGTGTTTGTACGCTGTCTAGTGCCATGGAGACTTCTCCCCAGTTAAGGCCTGTGGGTGCTGCTGCAATATCAATAAATGAGAATAAGAAATGAAAGAAGAGATTGCTCTAATAATTCTGTATGTGAAGCCGATATTCTCTCCTAACAAAAGCCAGTCCCAGTACAAATGTAGATGCTTCCTCAGGAAGTCCTAGTGCAGAGAAGTAATTGTCCTTGCGAGTGATCTTGCTTTAAGAGAGAAATAGAATAAAATTAGGCTAAGGAACTTTTTCATAGCTGAGAACACTCCAGGAACGTATTTATTGGATCATCTTGCCTTTTTATCAAAAAAGCAATAAACAACCATCATGAACAGTAGTAGAGTCAAAGAGGGCTTAAAAGTTGGAATTTATCAGAAGCATTTCCTGATACTTAGTACTAAGCCTTCCTCTCTTGAATGTTCATTCCATTTTCTTGTTGGAACCAAGAATTGTGCTCAAACGCCCATCTGTCTCATCCCAATGTCTTCTCTAGGATTGTTACGCAGAGCCAAACGTTGTGTCCTTCATCTGTATTTGTCGACACTGGCAAGCATTCATCTGTAAATGATAATGCAAATGGGACATAAGTCTATGTCAGTTCATAGAATTATTTAGTAACTTGAGAAACTGTTGGGGAAATAGTTCTCTCTAGTGGGGAAAGGTCCTCACAGCTCTGTAAACAAGATCCAAGTCTCCTGAATGGAAATACACTTTTCAGCACAATTCTCCTGTTCTTGGGCTTTCAGTGTAGCTTTACTTGTTACCATTCTCTAAAGTCTACATGGGTCAGATGGCTGAGACGCATGCTTCAAGGTAAGGCAGCATACCTGCATGTCCCTGACTTTCATGGTCCCCTTGAAATCATCCAGAGCAACCCATCCTAACAGAGGTCCCGTGGGAACTGAAACACTTGAATTCTGTTTGGTGTAAGTCATCTTGAGTAATCTGTGCATATCACATTTTTCCATGTAATCTTCTGGTTGGCCTTAGGAGAGTTGGAAAGAAGTGCCCAAGCCGCTTCACAGGTAGCCAGCTGCCCAAACAAATAAGCTCCATAGTTCACAGGAATTCAGTAATTCAACCATATTTATCTCAGGGCCCTGTACAGAGTCACAGAGGGATAAATGATTTTGCTCACACACAGCCCCTCCAAACTGTTATTCAGCAATAGTCCTGTGACACCTAGTTTACATTTTCTTACCACTGCATAAATATAATCCTCCTCCCTATACCCTTGTGGGGTAGGTAAGTAAATGTTTGATTTCCTCTTCACAGCCAGGAAAGCTGGCATAACTCATATATAACAGTGGGGTACAGTTCTTAGCTGCTATGGGAGAACAAAAACTCATAGCCATAGACATTCTGTCAGTAGAGACTTCTGGAGACCATTTAGTTCAACCTCATGATCTAAGCAGGACTGTTTCCAACACAAGATCAGATCACTTGCAGCTCTGTTAAATTAAGTAACCACTAGCATTAGAAGAGAATTTTTGAAATGTTATAAATATTCATTATCTATCATTTTGGATGGTTGTTTTTTGTTTCTCCTAATCATAGATATTTCTTTGAAAAATGCAGTGAAAATGATTGATCCTTATTTTTCTGCCATACACAGAAGAGCTGTCAAACATTGCTCTACAGTAGGCTCAATCTTATCTTTTTTCTAGCTGAACAGACTTAGAGGTTTGTAGAGGTGCTTTCAGCAACCTCCTGAAACCTGAGCATACTATTTCTTCTTATAGTACATAAAATGTCAGGTAAAGCAATGTAAGCAGTGAGAATTTTTGCTCTTTACAGATACCTTAAAGGAAGCTGTAGTGAGGTGGGGGTTGGCCTGTTCTCCCACGTGCCCGGTGACTGGACAAGGGGGAATGGGCTTAAGTTGTGCCAGGGGAGTTTTAGGTTGGATGTTAGGAAGAACTTCTTTACTGAAAGGGTTGTTAGACATTGGAACAGGCTGCCCAGGGAGGTGGTGGAGTCATCATCCCTGGAAGTCTTTAAAAGACGTTTAGATGTAGAGCTTAGGGATATGGTTTAGTGGGGACTGTTAGCGTTAGGTCAGAGGTTGGACTCGATGATCTTGAGGTCTCTTCCAACCTAGAAATTCTGTGATTCTGTGAATTATTGTAAATTTAAATTTTCTCTACCTAATGGAATGTGACAACTACTAATTTTAACTATTCACTTTTTTTTTTCTTCAAATGCTGCTTTTGTCAGTTTTAAGCTATGTGTGTACTTCCAGATGAAAGGACTCCCAGTGGATTCCCATATTTACTGTGAAATAGTTAATTATTTTGTGGAATTCCTTGAAAGTTTTCATGGAAATAAGTTAGTAAACATGTTACTACATGTAAAGTAACCATCTTCTAGGTGATTGCCCAAAGTGAGAAATGGTGAGGATGGTTAGCAGGAAAAGGGTTGATACATTATCTAATCTTCAGATTTATTGCACATGAATATGATATTATGTTGCTGGTGACATACCTGAAATTCCTTAGCAGTCCTTTGCAGTTCTGGGGAACATGCTCCTTTGCCCTTTCTCATGCCAAGATGCTTGAAGCCAGCACATCATTTTATAATTTGCCTGTGGCTCCTTGGAGAAATTAGGAATAACAACAGCAGTGGAGGAGCAGTCAGGGTCATACCAGAGGTGGCAGGGTCAAGATCGCTGCTTGCTCTCACTGGACAGCTGATTTCCCAAAACCCTAATGAGAGAAGGTATTTCCATTAACCACAAGGAATATAAATTAGTTTTGTTTTGTTTGGCAGCAGCACAATGGACATCTGGGTAGCTGTCACAGCAGGAGTCAAGGAAGCTGTAAAGCTGCCTGGCTGGCTCAATGAAGCACAAACTCGCAAGTCCGTCAGACATGTGAAGTATGTGAAGAAGATTTTTTCCTGTTTAATTCCTGTTTTTTCTTGAGTTTAATTTACGATGGAGTATGGCCACACTGACCCACTTACCTTTATCTAGCTGTGTCTAACCAACTCAAACAGCCTCGCCTGCACAGATTTTATGTCCATATGTGAGATAAAATCTCTACTCACCTGAGATGTTCTTGATCACTGGTATCCCAGTGAGATATTTGGAAAACCAGCCATGTTCAGGTGGTAACATAGGCAGATTTTGCTACATTTAGAATCCGAGGCTTTCTTGATTATTGCTGTTTTTTTCAAAGATGACAGCATGCTGCTTGACATGTGGTAGCACATGCAGCCATTAACCTCAGGTAAGTGCAAGGAACAGACAGATTCTTTATCAAATCAGTTTTACACAAATTTTTGGCAGTTTTCACCATGCAAACCAATGGAGGCTCCGGTGCCCTCGATTTGTCATGTTATTGAACTACCACTGATTTCAGTAGAGAGGCTCTTGGTTTATCACAGAATCATAGAATGGCTTGGGTTGGAAGGGACCTTAAAAATCGCCTAGTGCCAACCTCCCTGCTTGTGTCTGTGTATAATATGACCCTAGATATTTTTTGAGGCAAGATGCTAATTCACAGTCATAGCTGTAACGTAATACCATATGTTTTTGTATTGGCTAACATAAAATATAGTCATTTTCACTTTCTAGTAAGCCAAAGAGAAGAACCAAAGTAATTCGTAGAAACACATAAGGCTGAAAATGATAGGGAATTATTACTTTGGTGTCTACAGTCTACTTACCAGCAGCTTTGTGTCATGTTACCTGGTCAAGTGAAGTTTCTGCACTTCTGAAAAGGTGGAACTTCCTTTCATAAACATTCATGACAAAGTATAAAGGAAATGGCACCCCATTAAATTTTATGGCACTTACATAATCAAGCCAAATAATACAAAGCATAATACAAATAAATGACGTCTCTTGCTGGCATCATAGATGGTAGAATATTGGCTATCAATAGTCCCAATATAAAGTTAAGCCAAGAAAAGCTCGGGATCAAGAACAAGAACAAGGAAGTTCTCTGTCTGATATCTATTGCGAAGGAGCCTACTCTTTAACAGATGTTGCAAAACAAAAGATAAAGGTCGCTTGAGTCTGAATACTACCTGTATTTTATATATTTTCTGAAAATGTATTTCCCTCACAGAAACAGAGATTAAAAATAAAAATAATGATAAAAATCCATATTAAAAAGGATAGAGAGAAAAGAGGGGAGGTGGAAGGGGGGAGACAGAAGGGGTGAAAGGCATTGCAAAGAGAGAAATCTCTGTTATGCTACAAGTAATCTGGCCTTCCAACTGTAGATGGTCAACCACAACCAAATAGCATATTTTATAAGCACCTGCTAGAATAAGTAGGTCTTTTTGGAAGCTGAAATTTTGATTGTTTAAATTACCAGAGTTGAAATACACTCTGCAGTGATCCACTGAAAATATTTGGTCAGCAGATCCAGATTGTCCCAGGTAGATATTTTTCTTCCTTCTGCTCATTCTTATCAGCTTTATCTTTCTTTGTTCATTCTATTTATCAGAAGAGGGTGGAGGAAAAAAGAAGGGAAAGAATAGAAAAAGCAAAGGAGAAAGAAAGGAAAGTTTACAACTGAATGTGAAACGAAAATGAAATATTAAGCTTAAATTTTCACTAAAAAGCTTCCCCAGAAATGCAGCCTCCCCATTCCTCCACATCACTTGTCACATTTCTTTCCGTTCAAAATCTCTAGGATTAAAATGTCTTTGACACATTTGTTACAATTTTTGTGTGTATGTTTGGAACAAATTCAGCTCTCATTCTTAACCACACAATAGGTGAATAACAAAATCCACAGGCCATGAGCCATGAGGTAGCCTGACCGCAGGAGATGATGGGGGCTTTCTCACTTAAATTGGACTGAAATTTCACAATACAGTATTAAGAGGAAATAAGGAGCTGAACAAACAGCAAGATAAGAGCAGACTTTCAGCATTCATAGAGTGTTAAAATTTAGTTCTCACTTTCTACTTTCAAGACAAGAAGAAAATTAAAATAGGGAAAAAACTTCTATAACCTTCTCCATTTTACACAGAGGAACAGCTTTTACTATGTTGAGGGAGCAGTGTTTGATATAACATAACCAAGTAAATTATCTTAAAATCACATTTCACTGTCACTGAAAAAAAAATATATATATATATATATATACACACATATATATTTCTCGTCTCTGGAATCCATGAAACATTAATTGTATGAAATAATTACAGAATCACAAATGGGCAGGGTTGGAAAGGACCTCTGTAGATCATCTAGTCCAATGCCCCTGTTGGGCAGAATCCCCTAGATCATATTGTGCAGGATGACAACCAGGTGGGTTTTGAATATCTCCAGAGAAGGAGATTCCACAATCTCTCTGGGCAACCTGTTCCAGTTCTCTGTCACCATCACAGTAAATAGTTGTCCTCTCATATTCAGCCGGAACATCCTGTGCTTCAATTTGTGCCCATTGCCCTTTGTCCTGTCACTGGGCACAACTGAAAAGAGAATGGCTTCATCCTCTCAACACCCTCCCCTCGGAAATTCATACATATTGATGAGATCTCCCCTCAGTCTTCTCTAATAGTAATAGTAATAATGATAATAATAACAGCAACTACAAATACATAAGGATTTTTTGGGTAGAATTTTAGTCCACATTCAACATGAAGGCTTTTATTCCCTGCAATTTAGTTGCAGTTTTTGATTCATTAACTACTTCACTTTACTTCTACATTTAGTAATAATAATGTCCCAAGTAAAGAACATTAAATCTTTTCAATTCTTCTTCCCTGATCAGTTACTATTTGGCCAGTTCAACAATTGCACAGGGGTGCAGATGGGTTTTCTTTTCTACTTTTTTTTTTTTTTCTGTGTAGGTTTTCACATTTTTTTCATATTTCTGCTCAGACCCACTGCCTGGAAGCATAAGCAGAAGTGTTTTGTCCATTTGCTGTTTTGCTTCCAAAGATGTTCAAGAATTCCCTGACTTTCAGCACAGTTCTCTTGGCAATAATATAATCATTTTTATAAAGAAAAGCAGAGCAGCACCTCTTCCTAAATTCCTGATTTTTCAGTATTACCCAGGATGTGGTGGGTACTCAGAATATTGTGAAGCATAGCGTCCAATAAATTTTAACATCTTAAATTAATTTTATTTAAGAAAAAATAATTATTGAACTTCAACACTCATATGGAAGTGAATTGAATTTAGGGAGCACTTACAGTTTGTAGCTCTATCTATATAAGATGACTGCTTTGTGCTTTGTGTATACCTTCACTATTCTAACAGAGACCTTCTGAGGTAGCTCTGTACCATCTATGTCATGCATTAAGATACCTATACTAATAAGTTAAAAAAATCTGGAAAATGACTTAAAGCCTGTCATCTCCCATGCTGTTAAATCACTACCATGACTTGTGAAGTGGCTTCATCCCATTTCATTTCCCAGAAAATCCTGGATACAATCCAAGGAGATGGACAGGATGGAGACAACTATCCAAAAGCACTTGGGATATGATACCTTTCTTCAGAGTCTAAATGCCAGAAAATCATCCCTGTTGAGTCTGAGTCCAAGCTGAGCTGGGGATCTCAGGAGAGGAGAAGAGGAATCTGGGAAGGATACAGGGTTTTATAGGTGAGACTTGATGCAAACCTTTCTGCAGTTTGTCTCATCAGTGCTTTCCTCCTATTTCAGGGCTGTGCAATGTTTCCTTTTATATTGAAGACAAGTGCCAGTCTCTGCTTCTCTTACTCATCCATGAATTTTGGCAGTCTAGCTCTGCTCTGTAATGCTCAGAGTGCTTTGACAGAGACCAAGGCAATGTGCATGCAAGGTGATTCTGCCTCCAGGCCACATCTGTATTTGTTATCTTTTAATTCTTGAAGTTCTTTTTAAATAAACCCAGTGAAATTAACGCAAATAAACTATTTCAGAGTAACACATTCCTTCCAATAATTTTACTACTTGAGTTCCCTTCAAACTGTGGTGTTCAATCCATTACACCAAACTACCTGAAATCCTTCAGAATCACATTAGGCAAGCACTCAAGTTTTAATTTGGTTGGCTGTTTTGTTGCTGTTGTTTCCAATTCACATTTGAGCTACTACATTAATTATCTGGAGAGCAGAAAGTCTCATAAAAGTCACTGCTCCCAGAATAGCTATAGATGCAAAGCACTGTTTTCAGTGAGAAAAAAAAATAATAAAATAAATAAATAAATAAATAAATAAATAAATAAATAAAAAGTACCGTGTCCTGCCAGAAGAAAAACAGCTTTCAGTTCACTTTTAGTGAATAATATTATGAGGTGAAATATAGCAAGTAATTTCCCTGTGTGCCAGCAGGACTTCTTACCCTCTTAAAATATCTACACACATAATCTCCTAACTCTTCACTCCCATCACTGTGTAATACAAGATGTTGCCAATGTGTCAAAATCAAAAATGTGCAAAGCTAAAATTTTGAACATATTGAGCTTTGGCCTACTTCTCAGTCTCTGGATGTCAGTAGGCTTTCACAGAATGCAGTGGAGCAGCTAGGGCAGCACCTTCTGTACTTTAGAAAATCTTGTCTGGTTCGCTCTGTGAGGAACTGGAAAATTTTGGTATCTAACTCAGAAATATATGTATGTTTTTGCAACACAACACAACATACAGCAAGCAGTGGTAAGTGTCATCTGAAAATATCAGCTGATATCAGCTTTCATGTAAACTGAGCAAAAAGTCTGCTCTACTCATTGGTGGCTTTAGAAGGAAAAAAAATAATAATTCACCATTGTCATTTCATGCAGCACTGCATTATCCAACACAAATAAATTCTCAAGCACTCATATTGCTTTTTCCATAGTATTATAGTTGTTTTTCTGATTGATGAAGAATGTGAATCTGATTGAACAAATTCAATTTTCAGTTTAAACTCAACCAAAAATTTCAAATCTTTCTTTAATTTCACGTTAATATGTCAAGAAAAAGAAAAGAAAAGAAAAGAAAAGAAAAGAAAAGAAAAGAAAAGAAAAGAAAAGAAAAGAAAAGAAAAGAAAAGAAAAGAAAAGAAAAGAAAAGAAAAGAAAAGAAAAGAAAAGAAAAGAAAAGAAAAGAAAAGAAAAGAAAAGAAAAGAAAAAAGAAAAAAGAAAAGAAAAAAGAAAAAAGAAAAGAGAAAGAAAAGGAAAAGAAAGAAAGAAAGAAAGAAAGAAAGAAAGAAAGAAAGAAAGAAAGAAAGAAAGAAAGAAAGAAAGAAAGAAAGAAAGAAAGAAAGAAAGATTGCTGATTGACAAAAGATCCCATGAACTAGATTATAAATCTTAGAAACACAGTTCTACATGAAACTTGGCAAGAATTAGCACATATTCAGTGTAAACAAATAAGAACAGCAAATCTGAGACTATGTGGATTGAAATTCAAGTTTTTATCAAACTTGAAAAGTAAGCCTCTTTTTTTTTAAGTCATTGTTATGAAAATTTCAGTAACTCCTTTGCTTTGTGATATATCAAATTCTTTGAAAGTCCAGCACCTTACTTCAAGTTAACGTCGTGTTTACTGGTGTTCATTTAAACTGGGAAGATTATTGAATGAACATAATTTTACAGAGGTAAAAGCTGGATTAGTATTTTCTTTAGAATTTGGCACAGATTTAGAATGCTAAAGAAATGCAGTAGGCAATGAAAAACAGCAAATCCTAAAATTACCAAAAGACAAGAAACATTAACATTCTTGGATCACCACCTAAGTAGACCATTTACATATGCAAATGAGTCACCAGAACAGAACTAACTCCTGCTCATCCCTTGGGTATGGTAGTCAGCTGTGTTTAGTGTTTCATTGCCTCAAGCATATCTGTTTACTGCTTTATATGCTTTCCAATTTTGCCAAGTTGACTCTTTTCTGATATCGCTTTTCCCTGATGGTCAATTTGGGAATCACTGTTTTGTAGTGTTCACACATTGAGATAGGACTTAGTCATGTCTGTGATGGATTTCAAATAACTATGTGAACTTAGTTCCCGGGAGTACAGTGATTTTGCTCTGCTGTTCAGATAAACTGAAAAACTTGTTACACTTTTTTTTTTTTGACATTATTATTATTTAGTTTGTTTGATTTAGCCTTCCTTTTCTCCATATAACATGCCTGTTCCTATTTGTTCGAAGCAGATAAGTTCAGATACCAATGGCAACTTACTCTGGGCAGGGTATTGTCTACATTCAGTTATGCTTGGAAAACTAAGAATTGACTTATTTGAATTATTTAGAATGCACTATGCACTTTTTTTTTTTTAAGTTAAGATTTGAGCTAATTACAGATTTTCAGTTGATCAAATAGCCTATGTCATCTAGTTCATTTCTTTGCAATTTGAGTAACCTCAACACATTAAATGCAAAAGAGAAGAAAAGGGAAGAAAGGAAGAAAAGGAAGGGGAAGGGAAGGGAAGGGAAGGGGAAGGGGAAGGGAAGGGGAAGGGGAAGGGGAAGGGAAGGGGAAGGGGAAGGGAAGGGGAAGGGGAAGGGGAAGGGGAAGGGAAGGGGAAGGGGAAGGGAAGGGGAAGGGGAAGGGAAGGGGAAGGGGAAGGGGAAGGGAAGGGGAAGGGGAAGGGGAAGGGAAGGGGAAGGGGAAGGGGAAGGGAAGGGAAGGGGAAGGGGAAGGGAAGGGGAAGGGGAAGGGAAGGGGAAGGGGAAGGGGAAGGGGAAGGGGAAGGGGAAGGGGAAGGGGAAGGGAAGGGGAAGGGAAGGGGAAGGGGAAGGGGAAGGGAAGGGGAAGGGGAAGGGAAGGGAAGGGGAAGGGGAAGAAGGGAAGGGGAAGGGGAAGGAGGAAGGAGGGAAGGGGAAGGGGAAGGGGAAGGGGAAGGGGAAGGGGAAGGGGAAGGGGAAGGGGAAGGGGAAGGGGAAGGGAAGGGGAAGGGGAAGGGAAGGGAGGGGAAGGGGAAGGGGAAGGGAAGGGGAAGGAAGGGAAGGGAAGGGAAGGGAAGGGAAGGGAAGGAAGGGAAGGGAAGGGAAGGGAAGGAAGGAAGGGAGAAGGGAAGGGAAGAAGGGAAGGAAGGGAAGGGAAGGGAAGGGAAGGGAAGGGAAGAGGAAGGGAAGGGAAGGGAAGGGAAGGGAAGGGAAGGAAGGGAAGGGAAGGGAAGGGAAGGGAAGGGAAGGGAAGGGAAGGGAAGGGAAGGGAAGGGAAGGGAAGGGAAGGGAAGGGAAGGGAAGGGAAGGGAAGGGAAATTATCTTTAGTGTTTGAATAAACTAATTAAAGCAGAGGAGCTGGCTGATCTGAGACTACATACCAGAAGGGGATGGGTGCTCTGATTTACAGAGGTGTCAAGTGCCTCAAGGACCTATTCACTTCAGAGGAGTGAACTGATGCTCAGTGTATTTGAAAACTGAATCAGTGATTTTAACTAGGACTAAAAGTGTTATCACTACTTCAGGTAATAACATTTATTTGGGTAAGTCTGTCACTCCCTTCTGTGCTTGGTATTTCCAGCTTGAAGTTCCTTACAGAAGCTGGTCTTCTGGCACCTCTTCAACTAAAACAAACATTTACAGATGTATAAAATTAAGTATTCCATGAAATATGAGGACAACATATGTAAATACAACTGCACTGACTGCAGTGGGAATTCAGTCTGCTTACTCAGAGGTCAGACATGACCCAAAGAAAAGCTGGGACTTGCCCAGGATCATGGTGAGGAGTCAGTGTCAGAGTTCCCAGCACCTGAGTCATGTAGTTGGCTGAGTTATCCACACCTCTGTTGGTATATGGCTTCATACACAATGCATCATGCTTTCTTCCTTTCACTCACCCTTGGTTTGCTCCCAGTTTAAAATGAGCAATGCTAAAGTTTATCCTGGGTTCAGATTAATACATGTGTATCTTTCAGTCAACCTGGTAGTCTCACTCTTTTTTGTCCTTTCCCATCATTCTGTTTCATCCAAGATTTGTATCAATGGCTAAGCCTTTTCTTCCAGTTTCTGTAAGAAACATGTGTTTGGAGCACATCTCCCTCATCAACTATTCCCCACTCCTACTTGCTCCCTTCAAATGCCATGCCTAGGAGATCAAGGACAGCAAAAATATTCCTGACTTCTGTCCACAGATGATGACTACCACTGATCAAACCAAACAGTTTTGTTGTAATCACAAGGAACAGTATTTTGTGCAGTCAGGGAAAAGATTCACTGGGTTTGAAGCCTGGGTTTTCTTCATTAATAAATTAAAGTAATTCTTAGTCAACCAGACCCCTTTCTCTATACAGAAACCTACTTATGCCAACTTCCACAGATTTTACCCACAACTAGAACAATGTCTGTCTGTACCTAAAGACAATCTTGTGATACCATGGGTAAGAAACCAGAGCAATGGAAGAAAAAGTGAATTCTTCCAAAAAAAAAAAAAAAAAAAAAAAAGATTTCATACATGTATGTAAATAGTGTCTTTACTTGGAAAATGTTGCCGTACCTATGCTATTGCTGACAGGATGGCAATGCTAACTGCAGTTGCATTGGTTAGAGGTGGGAGCATATTCAGTGGTCCTTACACAGACAACTGTATTTTACCACCAAATGCAGGAAGGAAGGTAACAGTGATGCCAAGCAGTTCCTTGAATAATACTCTTTCTATTTTTGATATTCTTGTAGGGTTTTTTTTGAGTGCTTTAAGGTTTTGCTAACATCACTTTAAAAGTCTCAATGCCTAAATCATTCTTTATAACACAGACCACTGCCTGCTTGGAAAAATTAGCATATTTGGAAACCAATCTTCTGCTTCTAACTGAAACCAGGACAACCAGGACAATCATCTAGGTTGGAAGAGACCTCCAAGATCACCTAGTCCAACCTCTGACCTAACTAAACCAAGTCCTCCACTAAACCATATCACTAAGAACAAGAAGTCTGACAGAAAAGGAATTGGAGAACCCTGGTGGACATCAAGTTTGGCATGACCTAGCAATGTGCCTTTGTGGCAAAGAACCACAGAATTTAAGGGGTTGGAAGGGACCTCAGAAGATGATCGGGTCCAATACCCCAACAAAGCAGGTTTCCTAGAGCAGGCTACCCAGGTAGGTGTCCAGATGAGACCTGAATATCTCCAGAGAAGGAGACTCCACAAACTCCCTGGGCATCCTGTTTCATTGCTCTGTCACCCTCACTGTGAATAAGTTCTTTCACATGTTGGTGCAAAACCTCCTGTGCTCCATTTTGTGGCCATTACCCCTTGTCCTGTCCCCACAAACCACTGAAAAGAGTTTGGCCAAGTCCCTCTGTCTCCCACACCTCAGGTATTTATACACATTGATGAGATCAAGAAGGACAATTATGAGGACAATGATGAGGACAATGATAATTTTAATTCATTTTTATAATTTGGAAGAGACCACAAGATCTTTTGCTTTTTGTGTTCCAAATCATTACAAGGGAAAATTTAACAAAGGCATCAAGTATTTAATATTCTCAGATTTAAAATACATGCTACAATGAGTGCCAGCAAATTACAGTAATTGTTACTCATCACTTTTACCCACTGTCACAATATTTATAGAACTATCATAGTGTCGTAATGCTGTAAAATGTAATAATGTAATATGTAATATGTAATAACTTCAAAGTCTGTCCCTTTATAAGGGAAGTCTTTACTTAAGTTTCTACCTTGTTTTTACTGACTAGCACTTAAATCAAGGCCACTAGTATCTCTGTGTGGACATGCCTAAAACAAATGGACATGCCTCTTAATAATAGGCAAAGAACAAACACCATTTTTAAATGCAAGGAAAAGATAAATAAATAAATAAAAATAAATAAAAATAAAAAGCCAAACCTTGAGTTTCTCAGATCATCTCTGGAAAAATTGCAAGAATGGATGTTTAATGTATTGAAATTCACATAAACAAGTCTTTGACACCACCAGCTGCTGAATCAGGATTATCGCCATTTGTGAAGCAGACACAAGAATCATCAAAGCTTCCTCATCCTTCTCACTTAACCTGTGGTAATTTCAATTTATAATTAGAAGTCATTAACATTCTCATACTCTCATGTGAACAGTAATTTACTGGATGGAGCAACTTAGATTCTCAGAGGTCATAACGTCTATGTCCAGTTAAGGACAAAAAAATAATAATAATAAAGTAGCTTTTAAGTGCTTTGTCCATAAGGTGAAATCCCACATCTCTGTGAGTTGCTCACTTGCCATGGGGCATGGACAGAGCTGGAAGCTTTGGCAGTGATGCAAAGCCCTGAGCACCAAGCCAGGTTCTGCCAGGATTGTCAGCAGAAGCTGCTGAGCACAGGTGTATATCCAGCACCCTGTTCTGCTCTGAGCCTGGGATGCTTTGCACAAGCAGAGCCAGTTACCCTGTTGAAGGCCAGTAACGACACTTTTCCTTCAAAGAACAAAACGCAATGTATTGTTTTATTTGTGGACAGTGAGAAATAGTCTCTTTTTTTTGAGTTGATGCCTAGGCCAGCATGGAAAAGCCCCGTACAGGCACCAGAGTAGGACCAGGACATTATGAGTAAGGTCAAGTCATACAGGGAAGTGGTGTGTGAACTCAGGTCCCACCACTGTTGGGTACGCTCTGAGCAGAGAGGAACTGGCCTTAGTATTTTGGTTAGGTGTCCACCAAAATCCTGCCTTGGGTTTATAAATTGTTAACTGGATCTATTCCTAAGTTCACAGACTTTCTGGCAGTAAAAATAAAAATAATTAAAAAATAAATAAGAAATAATAATACATTGAGTCCATCAAATGATAACATATATTTCCAAAGTGTTTGGCACTGTATTAATGGTTTGAATAAATGCAAGGTCTCCTAGGCTGACTTTGTTAGACCATACTATCAAACGGAGTTTTACGGTGACAGTTAATGGCAAATAGATTGAATTAAAACATCCCATTCAGATAAAATACAATGCTGTCACATGTCATATCATACTAAATTATTCCCTAGTAGTAAAAAAAAAACAATAAAAATAAAAGTATTTTTATGTGCTTTAACAGTATACTAACAATATTTACCAGTTCTCTGTGTGCAGCTTTTGTCAGACTTCAGCGTATTTTTCCGACAAGCCTCGTGCTCTGTTCTCTACCTGCAAAATGCAATAGCATAGTAAAATGTCAAAACAGATTAGTCACTCCCTTTCCAACATTTTCTGACTCTTTTCATTTGTAGATAGCTCAGCAAACTGGCAAACTGACAAAAGGATGTGAAGCTGCAAGAGTTAAACAGTTAGATCTTTGTTATTTAATTCTGCTGTTGGCTTCCACAAATCTTGAAATATTTGCAATTGTAAAGAATTTCTATTTTGTCGTGAACTCTGCTGTATAGCATGGTATAGCAAGAGAGATGTTCAAATAGAAATAAGGCTTTTCAGTCTACAGAAGAGAAGGCTCCAGGGTGACCTCATTGCAACCTTTCAGTACATAAAGGGGACTTATAAGAAAGATGGAGAGCAACTCTGCTCAATTAGATAATGGCAGGATGAGGGGGAATGGTTTTAAAGTGAGAGGGGAGATTTAGATTAGAGATTAGGAGGAAATTCTTCACTCAGAGGGTGGTGAGGCACAGGAACAGCTTGCCCAGAACAGCTGTGGAACCCCATCATTGGAGGTGTTCAGGACTAGGTTGGATGAGGCCCTGAGCAACCTGATTTAGTGGGTGGCATCCCTGCCCATGGCAGGGGTTTGGAACTAGGTGATCTTTGAGTTCCCTTCCAACCCAAGCCATTCTGTGATTCTAAGATAATGGAAACATATAATATATTACGAGCAATATGTGTATTGCTCTTAATGAAAGGGTTAATTGGTGAGGGGGTGTGCAAAATAATCTATAGCTACAAATTGCATACATGAAATAATAAAAGCCATCTGAAATAATCTGTTTTCATCATAGCAAAAGACAAGAGAGATGCCTAAAGATATGTGCCAGACGGGTCTGGACACGATTTCTGTACTGATTAGGGAAGGAGTTGCACAGCTTCTCCTCCACTCTATGATGATAGATTATAGTGCATACTTATTCTAAAAGGGGATTTAGTCTTATTAGACTTCTTCCCTCTACTCCATAAATCTTTTACTGCTATCGACAGATTTACTTAGCACATATCTCAGTGATTTATTAAAGGTAATGAGTGACGAAATGGCTTGATTTGCAGCCAACCTACATTACTGATATTTTTAGTGATTTCACAGCCTGGTCTGGCTCTTCCAGCACAATTGTCAGAGTAAAGCTCAACATCCTCAGTCTGCTCAGGTCCTATTGTCATGAGTTTTGCTCAGAGGCATTCCACCTTTGTTTTGTAGCTTTCAAATCAGCCTGTATGTGAATCAAGATAATTAAACTGACCTTGCCAGGTCCTCTCTTATTTTTACTTTTCCATTGGTTAGTGACTGGCCACAGGGGTCAGATTTTCAATTGTCTTTCCCCTTCTGTACTGATCTACATCACAACAAACTAAAAGCATTCTAAGGTAAGAAAACATCTAGCAGCAGCATGAACCATGTACATGTAAGCCTCCTGTGGTAAAGAAGCCTGTACTATTATCTTGTGGAAGTTTTTTCACACTGGTCTGATTTGTACTTACATGTCTCATGCCTGAGACAAAGAAGTAAAGTAATCACAGATTAATCTTAAGCTAAGAACTTTCAAGGGGCAGCCCAAATTCTAGATATCAATGTAAGGAATATACAGCCAGTTCTCACTGTGGTGAGAGCACAAGGAAAAAGAAGGTGAGTATGAATAGCCAGCAAAGACTTCCCAAGGACAAATCATGTCTGACTAACCAGATTGCCTTCAGCTATAAGATGTCTTTGGTTCCACGGATGACAAAAGGAGAACAGTGGATGCCAGATACCTTGAGTTTAACAAGGCTTTCAGCAGTTTTTTCAGTGTTATCCTTGTAGCCAGACTGGGAAGGTGTGATCTTTATGGGTGGACTATCAAGCATGTAGATAATTAAACCATGAGAAAATTGTAGTGATCAGTGGTTTGAAGTCTGAGTGGTGACTCACCACATGTGAGTGGTGGTGGTGTTTAGAAGCTAATGTTAAGTGTAATACCATGTAATACTTTCATAACTCTCCTGGGACTAGGGACAGAATGACCCCCATGCAAGGGAAGAAGACACCAAAATGCATGATATGATCAATGCACAGTAGGGCAGGGCTGTCTTTCAGAGGAATCCCATATGCTGCAGAAATAAGCAGATCAGAAGTTCGTGATATTCTTTAAGAGCAAATGCCAAGTCCTACACTTGGGATGATCGGCCCCATGTGAGAGTGTGGCTTGTGGGCCATCTGGCTGGAAAGCAGCTTTGCCAAAAAGGATCTGACAGACAACAAGCTGAAGATGACAGCAGGTTGCCCTTTGGATAATCAAGGTCAGCTGCATACTGAGTTGTATCAACAAGGATCTAGCCAGCAGATAAGAGAAGTGATTATTCCTCTTCATCTAATGCTGTAAATACCCTTTCCAGCTTTGACTTTCTCAGTAGATATTGGCAGATATGGAAAAAACACAGAAGGTTCAGTAAAGGATTACTAAAATGATTAGGGGCTGGAGCAGTTCTAGGCAGAGGCTGAAGGAGATGAGTTTTCTTTGTTCATCTCCATTCTCTAGAGAAGAAAAGGCTAAGGGATGACATTGCTGCCTTCAACTACATAAAGGGAAGTGCTAAAAAAGGAGGAGCCAGACTTAGCTCAAAATTGGACAGCTATGGGACAAGAGTTGCATCAGGAAAAGTGTCAACAAAGTATAAGGAGCAAAAACATTTTTGTTGTTTGTGGTGAGTGTGGGCAAGCAGGTAAACAGGTTTCCTAGGGAGGCTGTAGACTCTTAACCCTTAGAGATAAGCAAAACTTTGCTGGAGATGGCCTTGGGCAGCCTGATCTAACTTTGAAGATAACTTTGCAATTATTACAACAGACACCTTCCAGAGGTACCTTCCAACCTAAATTATTTTATGATTCTGTGACTGCAAGTCAAAAGAAGCTTTTCCTTTGTCTCCCTGAAAGTTGGATAACTCTTGCAAAAAGCTTATATATAAAAAAATAAAAAAATATATAAAAAAGTTCAGAAGTTCTCAGTGAAATGCAGAATCTACATCTGAGGAAAGTTGTTTAAGACTTGCCATTAGCAGAGTCAACATGTTGAATTTTATTCACAAATAGCAGTCACCCTGATTGAGCATATAAAGAAAATTGTTTTGCTCAGGTTGCTCTTCATTGGAGTTTTTGGAAAGCGTCCCAGTCCATGCACATTTATATGCTAGATGCCCTCTTGGTGTTGGCACCAATGGTCTTTCTTCCACAAGTAAGGCAGTATCTTTGTTGCTATATTCAAGTGCAACATTCTGAAAAAGAATATATATATACATAATATTTATATTATATTATATATATTATAACAAATATAATAATATATAAAATATATTAGATATTATATATTATTATTTAATATATAACATATAAATATATAATAAATATATTTTATAAATATATAATATAAATATATATTTTATAAATATAAATATATAATAAATATTTATCATATTATATTATAGATTATATTATATAATATAATCTGCTTTTGTTTGTAATACAGTATGTTGCTTTTTGCAAGTATTGCCACATTGACTGAATAGATAGCAAAATGCTCATATCAAAGAAGTCTGTGGAACTGGACACATTGAACTTTGTCTTCTTTACTAAACATCCTAGTAATAGATCAAATGTACATCTGAAATGACTAGGTATCGCCTGAGGTTCTTCAGCCCTATATATTCTACTTGCTAGGAACGTTTCTTAAGCAAAGCCTATCAATTTTTCTGGGGCAAGAGTGAAGGGCTTTTGTTGGTGAGGCTGTGTGAATCTGAAAAAAAAAAAATATATCGCACTGATGGCTGTAAAACAGAATGTGTCTGTGTGAGAGAGGATAAGAGATTGTCTTGCTTTACAGAACAGTCAGACAAGAACAGAAGAAAAGCTTAATTTCAAACACAGTAAAGTTTTCAGGTAACAATCAGATGTTTTTCAGGTGCCCAGATCTGTTACTGTCCAAATGACTCCTGCAGAAATCCATTCAGAGCCTCAAAGAGAAAAGCTTCTATTTGAGGTGCCAGTTAAGCTTGGACATAGATTAAGTTCCAAGTAATTAGTGCTATGGACTCAAGGGCAGGCTTAGAAATGAACAGAGCTGAAATCCTACGCATCTGGAGAATGTTAAGGTCAAAACTAAGGTAGCTAGAGAGTCTAAAATATTTTACTGTAGATGGCAATTAAATGAAGGTTTTCCAGACTGTAATTCTATATGTAGGCATCTAATTCTGCTTTAGTCCTGTTTTAGGAATCTATGTCTTTCTTGGCACTATATGTCTAACTTGTCTTTAATGTCTAAGTTAATTTGGCCATGGAAACTGAATGGGAAAAATGTTTAATGAGAGCCATTTGAATTTCTTGGAAAAGATTTCACATTTCATGTATCTTTGGGGATTTAAATAAGAATGTACAAAGGAGGTTGGGTGGAATCTTATCAATACACATAGTCAGAAAATTGGAGGCCTTACTCAATCAAATGTCTTGAGAGAGCAAGATGCTGGTATCAATTCCAGATGAGAAGCAGAGTACATAATCTTATTAAGGTCTAACCATATTTCAAGTTCCATTCATGATGATCATGGATTAATCTGATTACCTAAAAGATCTCAATAACTATGGGCTTAAACAGACATTTATGTGTCTATTAACATAATTATAATTAGCTCTTTGTTCACTGATTACAAAATCATCCCAAACTAAGCTATGAAATTTATATATATAGCTACTGTCCTCTCCAGGCCTAAGGCTCTGTGACATTCCTGAATTCAAAGTGGATACAACAAAACCTTATATCATTTCCTTTTTTGTTCTTTACATGTATATACATTTCTCATATGGTATATGTGTATTTTCTATACCTCTTTTATGGTAAATTTGATAAAGTGGTAGAACTTTTACAATTTATGTTGATAGTACCCCATGATGTCATTTAGTCACATAATGCAGTAAGCAGGACTTTAAAACCTCAGATTCTGAATGGGTCTTAGAAAAAGAATATTCTTGTTTCTAATAGTCTGTAATATATAGGTGGCTTCTGAATACAGCTGACTCCTTTTTTCTGACATTACTAGTTGAGTCATAACAAGGCCAAGGAAGCCATCCTCTCCATCCCTGCCAGCCACGTCTTAACGGCCATGAACCAAGATAAATTTAGCTGTTCATGTACACAAGAGGAGGGCTGCTGTTAACGTTGCTGAAAGCAGCTGCCAGCAAGCCCCACACTGACACGAGCTGCAGAGGGGCTGAGGTTGCTCACACCCAAAGCAACCCAGCAGTGTTTGCCTCAGCTGACCCATTGGGATCATCTTCTGCCACTGCCAACACTTCTGATTCCTCAGCAGCATTTATGCCAGACCTACCATGAATCTTGTGGTGTAACCCTGACATGAACACCAAGGTCAAGCTGCTCAGCAGCCCCTTGTGACTCAGAAGCCATAATCCCTCTGAGCCAAGGTGCACAATCGGCACAATAGGATAGCCACCACCCAGAGAACTGCTGATCGGTGCCACCTCCTACGTCCAAACTCCGTCATCCTAAACCTTTACTTATCCTTTAGTGGAATTTTCCCTCCCCAAATATCCTAAACAGTCACAGGACAAATACACAGAGAAAGATATGAAATTCTACATTGATTTCAAAGCTTCTTTTTCCTGTCATTATTTAGATCCACCAAGAAATTAAGTTAAATTAAGCATCATCTGAATTAAAAGAATAAAATGAACTCTAACTGAGCTTTTAATACTGCATATTTTTGTGTGTTTGTTTGTTTGTTAAAAAAAAAGGCATATTATTAATTATTTAATCAAATAGTATTGTGAAGACAATGATTTAAAGCCTTTCACTAGAAATTGAAATAGCCTGCTTAAATTCAGAATGTACAATTTTAAACTGAACTTTCTGTGTATCCATATGTTATATTTTATGTATTCCTGAGGATACTTTTCTTCCTTTTCCAGTAAATCCAGCAGTCCTTCTGACTGTATGCTCCAGCATGAGGCAAAGAGAGGGACCAATTACATTTCTTTCCAGGATGGAAAATGAACCACATGGCTTCTGTAGTTATTCCTTCATTCTCCGTCAACACCAGGAAGTGTACTGCCCTTCACCACCCTGCTTTCAAGCCTGGCCTGGTTAAGTATGGCCATTGCACTCCTAATTCATCTGGGTTTATGACACAGTTGAAGTTTCTTGTCTGTTCCATGCTGTAATAGCTATCTAAGTTAACATAGTTTCTTCAATCACTCCTGAGAACAAAGATTTTAGACTTGGTGGTGGTGTCTACTGCCTCATAAACTCCACTGATTAATAATATCCTAACTCCCATTATTAGGCCTGAGCATTTTCATTATATTGGAACTGGTTCTTAGTGATCAGAGAATCATAGAGTGGTTTGGGTTAGAAGGGACCTTAAAGATCATCTAATTCCATCCCCTGCCATGGGCAGGGACTCTTTCCATTTAATCAGGTTGTCCAAGGCCACATCTAGCCTGGCCTTGAGCAATTCCAGGGATGGGTCATCCACAGCTTCGCTGGGCAGCATGTTCCAGTGCCTCACCAGCCTCTGAGTAAAGAACATTTTTTCCTAATGTCTAAAATAAATCTACCCTCTTTTAGTTTAAACCATTACTCTGTGTCCTGTGACTCCACCCAAAGAGTCCCTCCCCAGCTTTACTGTAGGCCCCCTTTAGGTACTGTAAGGCCACTATAAGGTCTCTCCAGAGCCTTCTCTTCTCCAGGCTGAACAACCCCAACTCGCTTAGCCTGTCTTCATAGGAGAAGTGATTTCCCATCTCTGAGCTTAGGGTGTACATTTTGGTTAAAATTCACTATAAAATTCAGGTGAGAACTGTCTTACAGTGTCTTCATGTATACAAAGACGAAGATGACATATGAGTACTAGCAAATTCAGCCATGGAAAAAAATTCTAACTGGTCCTCTCAGTCACAGCTAAGCATAGAAATTAGTCTAAATCCAACCTGGTGGTGGAATTCCTGCAACACTCTGTAAGATGTCATCATCTTTCCATAAGTATAACTTAATCAGATAAGAGTATACTAGCTTCATTCTGTGCTGCTCAGTGGTTTTCTTGTACTGAAAAAATATTTGTAGCTCATTTGGGTGACAACTCCATCTCTCTGAAATGCATACCCACTGGGCAGATTCCATCCAAATACAGCTTTTCACCTTGTAGCACTTATCTACAAGTGGACTGTGGCTTATCTCAGCTCTACACAGATGGAAATGATATCTTCCTGTTTTGTAGGATGGAAAAAATCAAATACTTTGCATGGTTTATATGGGCACAACTTCCACAATATATATGTTGAAAGAGAACCCTTAAAAAGCCACATTACACTCCCCATTCTCAGGGTAGGCCGTGGGAAGTACGTTTCAATACCCTAAATACGTTAAAATATGCCTATATATGATGAAGGACCATTTCAAAGTATTGTTGGTTTAAAAAATGTGAAGTCTAATCATTGCTACTAATTACTAATTGCAGAAATGCTTACCAAGAAGGCTACTGATTTCAAAGAGAAACATTAATGCTTAAAGTAACCCACAAAAGTATGTGGTTAGAAAGAACAGCTGAGGTTTGATTCCCTTAATTTCTTTGAACTAAAGGATGAAAAGGAAATGATTCTGAACCTCTGATTCTTGTAAAGTGCTGCATAGAGCTGTTGCTGAGACGGCAAGCGGTAGCTATGGTCACACTGAAACTTGTATACCTTTTTATATTTCTTACTTTGGTACAGTCACCAAGGTCAAAAGGAGAACAGTATTCAAAGAAAGACCATGATTTATGTAGAAAATGTGGACTCTCTGTATTTCAGCTAAGGAAAGTTATTCAAAATAAATAAATAGATAAATAAAAAGCTGTTACCCCCTCATACTTGAGAGTAAAATATCACCCCTAATTAGAAAGTTTAGAAATAAATTTATGAAGTGGGAGGGAATCTTACAAGCACTTGATAACAGATACACTCAGAGACAAGACGACAAATTCAGAAGATTGAATATGGTTATACAGAGTCCCTGGTTTGAAAAGAAGTGAGACATGTCTACCAGTAACAAGCATGAAGGAATGGTTTTATGGGGTCAGCCAAGGGTCGACAATGGCTGCCAAAGGAAAGGTACAAGAAAGGAAGTATGTAGCCTATGCAGCCTCTTTTTTTTTTTTTTTTTTTTTTTTTTTTTAAGTGCTAGGACTTACAGATAGAGGTTGTCGCAATGGTTAGGTTTAGGCATCTAATTTAGACTCCCCATGTTGCTGCCACCCCAGTGGAGTGAGGTCTCCTCTGTTTATGGGGTAGCAGGGTGTATCTGTGGACATCAATGTCCTCACCAGGTGATGTTCACATAGTTGCTCAAAGATTTTGTATCATACCTCATAGCTTTTATTTACATGATGACACCTGGACTCTGGCATGAGATCCCTGAGCACCATCATACACAGCAAATGCCACAGAGCTCTACAGCCACCAAGGGCTGCACCAGGCCATGGGTTTTAGAGCTGAATGCAGGCATACAACCACTGTGCTCCTCAAGTAATTGCTTGAAAGAAATAAGAAATATAAAAGATGACACATGCTGCCCAACTAAAATTGTTTGACTCTGTGGAGAGCATTCAAACTGGTGCACATATTAGCAGAAAGTTTTCTTCTTTACAGGAAGGTGCTGAGCTGGAGTACCTAATGGTGAGCACGTTTTGGTGACTAAGTTAATGTGGTTAATGGCTTCTGATCTATTAGAAAGAATAAGCACTTTAGCAATGCTAAAGAAAGTCATAAAATAAGCTTATTCTCATCACACTCTAATTATATTTGAGCAGTATTATCCCTATGTGGGAAAAAATGATGGTAAAAGCATTCAGATTTTTGCCAAAAATATAAATGGAAATTACAAATTATGTTTATGCTAGTCTTTTGTGTCCACCCTTCCCTTAAAGCAGAAAAAGGATTCCAAGTTTGTAATTTTTAGGTCATTAATTAAAACTTCTAGCCTAAGATGCTGTAACACTTAAAACTGACATTTTATAAGCACAATCACTGAGATTTTGCTGGTTACTTTGTCTTAGAAGTCACTAGAAAACTTGATGACATATACTTTTTATTTTATTTTTATTGAATTACAATGTTTTGCCAAGGCCCACATTTTGCAGAGGTGTCACTGGTTTACTACAGTTTTTAACATTATACAAGGCTTATTTTCATTGAAAATGAAAAAGGAATTGAGAAAACAGACCTTTTCGATTTAAAAAGGGGCGTTTCAATACGGTTCCTTTCCAAGATGCTTGGATGGCTTCTTTTTAAATTCTAACCCAGAATGAAAACAAATTTTGAAACTGCAACATTTTGTTATGTACTGGAACTGCTGCCCGCTGGCCAACTCCACTTCTTTATTGAATCCTTGTGTTCCAACTAATGAGCGCTTTGTACTGTGTGTTCCCAAGTCTGAGATGACAAAAAATCTGTCTATCCTTTGAACATATATATTATATATAGGTCATTTTTCATGGGTTTCATAGGTGGGTGAAATACCTCTGTGGATTGGATCATCAAATTACAGATCTGCAGTTTAAAAAAAAAAAAAATCCAGACGAAAAATGAAAAAGAAAAATATTTCAGCATTAATAATACTGGATTACAATTAGCTTCATTTACTCTTGTTTGTATTTGTGTGTAAAGGTTTTAGCATAGTGGCAAAATGTTTACAAAACTTAACTAAATCATCTATGTAGTATATATAGGAGTATACATATATAAAGTCATGAACTAGAAGTTTTTAAAAACTTCTTTAATTCCCCTAGAACGTCTAAAAATGTCAATTTTAGAATCTAAATTTGAATAAGACTTTTTGTAACACACATATAAGCTGCACATACAAATTGCCAGACTGCATCTCACCATTTGGGGTTTTGGTTTACAGCTTTGTAGTTTGGGGACAGTTTAATAAACAAGGGTTGGGAAATCCTAATTACGTCTGTATGCCATTTATGAAGTCAGTAGTTCTACTTGTATAATGTTTGGCCTAATCATACAAATTTCATTCTGCCCAAAGTATTACATTCATTTATATAACCACCCCATTCATTTCCTGTTTCTGTATTCAGTGTAGAAATAATGAAGCTCTTGAGACTTCTTACATTGGACTCTTTTTTGTGACTGCCAAGTTAGTTACGTAGATTTTTCTGATCTATATTTGCATACAATTATAGCTCACTTCCACACCTGTATTATAGGAACAATTTCTTGAAGATGTGACACAGTTACCTGCAACATCTTTTATCATCTTGTTTGAACAATGATTAAATATCAACAAGAAAATTATACATTTATTTTTTTGTTGACTTTATTTGATCATAGGCTCATAGAATAGTTTGGGTTGGAAGGGACCTTAAAGGTAATCTAATTCCAACCCTTCTGCCATGGGCAGGAACACCTTCCACTAGATATTGATATAAGAATGACTTTTGTAGAATCAAGGATGAAAAACAACAACTCTAAGAGAGATTAAGCAACATTAAAATGTGCTTTATGAGCATGACACATAAGAATCAGTTCAAAGAGTAATTGCATTAGAGTAGTTCATGACAGTATCATACAGAGAAACAATACAAATACTGAAAATGTAGGGTTTAAGAAAGCATTTTTAAATGTAGCAGATTACATTCCTTACAAGGTATTAACTATACTTACTCTGACAAACTGCAATTGTATTATTCTAATATTGTTAAGTTTTATTAGAAAATGTGTAAAAGTCCCTAACTGTTCAAACAGTCAAATCCAATGACATATGCACTTGCATTTTATATCCTATTTGTTTCATTCACTGTAGGGTGTTACTTAAAATAATATATGCTTACAGGTAAAAACATAAGCAAGTGCTGTAGTGAATCATGCTCAAAATAGCTGTGCTTTCCAGGATGCAGAATTCCTGTAAAAAGAATAATGTAGCCCCACGGAAATGTGTGGTTTGGTTTGGTTTGGTTTGGTTTGGTTTGGTTTGGTTTGGTTTGGTTTGGTTTGGTTTGGTTTGGTTTGGTTTGGTTTTTTCCTCATGTCCAGTTGGACAACTCCTTCTTATACTTCAAAAATAAGATATCATACCTTGTCAAATGATATTTGTCATCCATGAAACAGAAGGGTTATACTTATTTGAATAAACACAAGTTTCTCATTTCCCTAATTATTAACTAATATTGTCCTCCCTCCATCATTACAAATTCATTTCTGAAATCATAATTAAATGAGTAATAAATATAACGTTTTGTACTTTGTAAAGGAAATAACTAGGCAATTTCCTACACTTGATGCCATTCTGGTCTATAAACATCATATGACCTCATGCTTCCTGATGCTGGCATCAAAACATTCTTCACAGCAGTGGATATGAACAAAGGGTGAAACTCTGCAGACCTTTTGTGTGTGACAAGTTTGAATGACTAAACTTACAATTAAAAATTGTTCAAAATGCACTTAAGATTCTCTTCTTTCTAAAATGGAGGAGGGAAATCATAGAAACAAGGTCATTCTGAAGTTGAAGAAGCACCAAAACCAATAATATCTGACCCCAAATTGTCAAAATTAATTGTTGCTGAAAAGTTTTTTTGCATTTCTAATCAGTTGTTGACCGCTGATAAGCACAATCACAGCTGGTCTTCCTTTTTATAGAAAGAAGGATAGAAATTGAAACGTACAAGAAAGGTCATTGTGCATAGACACTGCTCGGGTGTCATTAAGAAGCTATTGTGGGTGGCTTTTATTATAATGATAGAGGGGAAGCACAGTTGTGTGCATAATGTAACTTTTTTTTTTTTTTCTTTAATGTGTTAGTAGATGAATATTTGAAAGAGACAACTGGTGCCAATAAACAGAACTCACTTTTATTTCGTTTATGTGGTTTGCAAAGGAAAAAAAAATGCTAAACTAGGCCTGCGAATCAGATTCTAAGATCTTCTTGGAGTCATATTAAAGATATTATAGACTTATAAAAGATGAAGATTTTTAAGCTGCATTAAGGTCTCTTTCTCAAATTAGGGAGCAACAGAGGGTGTTTTGAGGGATTTGATGGTGCTTTAACATTGGCATTAAATGTTGGACCTTCATTCAGTGACTATATCTGTACACTAAATTTCTGCAGGCAGTACTGCAAGTGCCAGTTCCAATAACTCAGTCTCAGGTGCTACTGTTCAGAAAATAAAAGATCTTCACATAAATGCACTATTCTAATATATTTACATGTTCATCTGTGTTTACAAGGAAAACAGTTTTTGTCTGTAAGTAAGGCAGAGGGAGAGTATAAAAAGATACAAAGTGTAGTAAGATATAAAGTAAGTAATACCCTGTAGTAGGTTTACATGTCAAGTTTTTGGTAGCCGGTGGCTGTAGGGGTGGCTTCTGTGAGAAGAATCCAGAAGCTGCCCCATGTTAGATAAGGGCCAGTTTCAGCCAGCTCCAAAGGGAGATGCCCATTTTTTTGCAATTAAGTCATAAACAACTAAGCATGGTTGCTTGTGCCTTTATGAGCACAAATTTAAGAAAGGGGGAAACATAAAATAAATTTAAAAAAACTGCTGCACACCAGCCCTGTAAACACCAAGGTCAGTGCTGAAGGAGGTGCTCCAGTCATGCAGCAGAAGTTCGCCTGCAGCCTGTGCAGAGGTCCCTGGTGGGGCAGGCTGTCCCCCTGCAGTCCATGGGTCCCACATGGAGCAGATCTCCACACTGCAGCCCATGGAGGAGCCCCCGGTGGAGCAGGTGGATGTGGCCTGGAGGAGGCTGCGGCCCATGGAGAGTTCCCGCAGGAGCAGGCCCCAGGCCGGAGCTGCAGCCCGTGAAGAGGAGCCCACGCAGGAGCAGGGGGCCGGGGGGGAGCTGCTGCCCACCTGTGGGGGACCCGTGCTGGAGCAGTTTGCTCCTGGGGGATGGACCCCATGGGACGGAGCTGTGTGGGAGCAGGTCTCAAAGAGCTGCTGCCAGTGGGCAGCCCCCGCAGACTCAGTTCGGGAAGGACAGCATCTTGTGGGAGGGACCCCACAGGGAGCTGAGGCAGAGAGGGACCTGAAGGAGCAGTGAAGACAAAGCGTCAGGGATTGACCACAGTCCCCAGTCCCTGGCACTGCTCAGGGGGAGGAGGTGGAAGAGGGTGGATGGGGAGAGACGATTTTAATTTTAGTTCTTACTGCTCTAGCCTGATAGTGATAGGCAACAAATGATGTTAATCTCCCTACACTGAGTCTGTTTTGTCCCTGATGATAATTGTTGGGTGATCTCCATGTCCTTATCACAAGCCTTGAGCCCTTTCCATTGTATTTTCTCCCCTTTCTTTCTGAGGAGTGGGAATGAGAGAGCAGTTGTGGTGGAGCTCAGTTGCCCATCTGAGTAAAACCACCACACATCCTACTCCCCTACTCCAGGATAAGATATGATATTCCATAACTTATGGATCACAGTGACGTATATGAAAGGATGCCGTGTGTCCCATCTGCTATTTCGTGTCCTTTCCCTTCCCTCTCCCCCCCCAGGATCTCTCTACACAAGACAGCAACAAGAGCTGGAGGGCAGAGCAGCTCCCTGAGATTAAAGCTAGTCCCTAGGATGTGTGTGGAAAGAAGCACTCATTTGTTTGAGCTAAGAACATCATGAAGCTGTGAAGTTTAACTGTGCAGTGAGCAAGTGGATGAAGGTAATGGGACAAATGGGCAATTGAAACCTCTTCCCTACGTGACTATCCTTGTGAGCAGAACAAGCAAAAGACTAACTAATGGGACATTTAGTGCAACTAAGTACTGAGCTCTGAGATTTTATGTTCCCACACTACTGGCATAGATGAAAAAGGAAATGGATAAGCTGACTTACTGTACCAAACAAAAAGCCTGAATCTGTGGGATGTCTTCATATAGTAGGAGTAGGATGTCTTCATATAGTATGGCTTATTCAGCTGGGCCTTCAGGAAGTCATCGTCAGCAGGTTCTCTACCTGTTGTTCACCAAGTGAAAATCTCATCAAAAGCAAAGAACAGGTACAGAGTCCCAGGGTCATAACTGTCCTGTTTCAAATCAAAGGTAGTTTGCATGGAGAGTTTAAGTTTCTCTATGTTTGTAATATAGATACATCCAAAGAGTCTGAGAGCAGGTGGGTTTAATTTGCCAACATCTCTTGGGGTGGAGAGGGAGTTGCCGGGATATCCTCTGTAGTCAACTGAGAGAAAGAGACACTTCCAGCCCATGATTCACTTGACCTATTTCAAATTGCCTATTTTAGTAAGAAATTAATTGTTCCCAGGAAGTGCCTGGTTTCCCTCTGAGCACAGAGTCTAAACAATAGCTTTAGAGTTCTATTTTCCATCCTTGCTGGATATGCCAAGCACAGAAAAAATGAACCATACCTTCTGTATCCTTCCAGCATTTGCTGCATTCCTTTGAAGAAGGCAACTGACTTGGATCTCAAAGACTCATGCTAGGAAGATGAAAAGGATAAGTTTTAAGGATTGCTTCAACCATGGAAGAGAACGGTTTTATTTTATTTCAATTTTCAGAATCCCATCAATGGTAAAGTCTTCTCATCTCAACAGAAAGCAAATGTCTCTCATGACTGAAAGGGAAACTGAATCTGCCAAAAAAAACATGCCAGAAACTAGAAGCCAGCAGATGCAGGTTACTGGAAGATGCTGGTGTAGTACCCTAGGAACAAAACAGCTATTGAGGTTTGTCTTATTGCCTCATGTCCAAACTTATTGCAAGTATTTTCATTACTCTGTATTTTTGTCTAGCTGTGGGCTCATGTTTCATGACTTAAATGTGCACACAGCACCATGGTCTATCAGCAGGGCCTCCCAGCTCAGACTCAGCAAATGCAGCTGTACAGTAGCCAGCCCTCAGCAAGCACTGAGTTGTTAGACATAAAGCTCTGGTCTCTGCTGGCTGAAAGAGTCATGGCACCACACAGCTTTTCCTGCAGGACTTTTGTGGCCTGTTTTGAGTAATCTGCTCTGATTTTCAACATTGTATAAAACAGAGCCATTTTCATATAGTTTCAGGTTTCACTGCTATCCTTCCAGGCAACTCCCTGAGAAAGATGCAGACAAGCATTTCATGACCTTAATTTCCCATACAGTTGACTCATTATTCTACCTCCTGCAGTCAACTCTTGATTTCTTAACGTATTTTCCTTTCATCTATTTTTTTTTTTTTTTTTTTTTTTTATGGCTGTCACATGGCTGTCACATATGGCTGTCTACTAGAATAGATCTAGTTAGAAGAATAGAAGTACTGAGGTAGCAACATTCCCTTTTTCAAGGCAACTGGAAAAGTTTTAGGAATGATCAGCATATCATAGGTATGCACAATATGTTCTTATTTCTGCAGACATATGCATAAATATGTGAATTAATCTTACTCCTCTTACTACAAATTTGTCTTTAAAAATACCAGAAATCTGCTTATACATGGGTGGCTACCTGTGTGCTTTCAGCGCAGCTACAGCTACTCCAGAAGCTGTACCTCTCTTCTTCCTCCTGTGGCATATGGAGACACAGTCCCAGCTGCTGCATGACACTGTCTTTCTTCCAGTGACAGGACCAGTCAGTGCATAAAGCAGTGCTTCCTCTTACGTCCCTTCCCCATTTGGGGCCAGTCACATCAGGTTGATTCACCTCCTTACTACAAGGATCACCACCTTCTCTTCCCAAGAGCATTACCATTGCTTTCAGCTTGCATCATTATTTAGACTTGTAATGATAATACTTGAGAGCTATAGCTGTGAACAGGATGCCTGGTTCCTGGCATCATGGATTCTCAGAGGAAAAATGAAATTACAATGTCCAGCTGTCATTTTTTTCTAAAAGATCACGAGAATGGAAAATACAAGAACTGTGTCCAGTTATTTCATAGGTTTTAGCTGGCTTACTTGACTAGAATAACACCGTTAGAAACATTAAAGGAACAGCTAATGGACTTTCAGTCTGGGGGCTGTGAGACCAGTCATGTGGATCACAAGCACTAACTCAAGAAGGAGAAGGGTCTTTAAATTCTTCCTTGTCATTCTTTGTAAATTATTGATGATTTAAGATCTATAATTCTTTGAAAAAAAAAAAAAAAAAAGACATTCCAAAAAAAGTAACTAATAAATGTTATATTGTTGTGAAGTAGAGCAATGATATTAACATACAGGAATAAATGTAATATTTGGCAAAAGTAATGCTTTTATGCTTTTATACTAATTATTTGCAGCCATTATTGCATGATTTTTTCTGATTCGAAAAGACTTCAGAAACCTCGTGTGAGGAACACACTTCCTTAATTACGAGTTCTTCATTGTTTGACCTTGTTCTCACTGACTTCCTTGACAGCAGAATCATGGCCTAAATGCATCCCCTCTGAGAAAGACAACTACATCCTGTTAACCGTTCCCCCCCCCCTTCTTTTTTTTTCAAACAAATATGGATTTTTAAAACATTTACTAATGCTTGGCATCACAAACAAAATTCTCTAAATCTCATTTAGCTGGGAGCATTTACTGGAAGGAAATGCCCACTGGGAAAGCCAATGGATCATATTATTTTCAATTAGCCAACTATTTTGTTCATTTTTATCTTCTCCGTGTGCTGGCTAAATCCACTTAGAACTGTTAATAGTGCATTGTAAATAATATCAGTCAAAGAAGATAACTCTTGTCTTTAACAAACTCAGCAGTTAAATGGTGACAAAACCTGCTCATGAGGACAAAGCACTTTTTCAGGGTATCAGAGATTAATCTTCCTATAACGAGATTTGTTATAGGAAATGCTTCTTTCCAAGAAAAAGTGTAGCATAGATACTTCTCTTTATGCCCAAATATACTTCCATTGAGCAAATTGTGTGCTATAAAAGGAAGCAGGAAATCTTTCCAACACAAGATGTCTGACATTGAAGATAGGAATATAGAGACTTAATGCATAAGGAAAAGGGATTTTAATCCAGAGTAATGTTGAATCCTGATATCTACAGGCTGAAGAATTAGGACTCTTAATAATGAGTATTCCTCCTTCCTATTAAGAGGTAATTAAGAGTGGCAATGGTATAAATGCCATGTAAACCAGTGTGGGAATTGACAATCTGTAATATAACAAATCCTTTTTTTTTATGGTTGCCATTGCAAATGCCTCTTGGTTTATGCCCTCTCTCTTGTTAGCATCAGTGCTCTTGTGCAAGCCTGACAAATGTTCCCTCTCCACACTCTCTTGTCATTGACACATGGAAATATTTCAAAGGCCAGCACTGGCCAAGCTGTGTAAAACAAACTTGTCAGTGTTTTCATTAAATTGTCCCAGTTCCGGATTTTGCTGGATACACAAGAAGGAATCAAGCATTAGCATGAAATGCTGCATTACACATAACTCACAGAAAAACCAGAGCACTTCTCCCAGGGGCATCATGTTCCCCCAATGGTCTCCACAGATTGTGCAGCTGAGGCATGTGGGGAACCATAAGTCATGCCTACATAAATTACTCCAATGAACTGCTAGCATTTGCTAATCACTGCCATTTTGTAGCCAAATTGCATGCAAAGGTGCTCAGACATTTCCCTCTCTATGGTGTCTTCACATTGGTACCAGTTTCACATAGCCTTAATTCTTGAATCAGTTGTGATTGATGTGCCTAGAGAAGGATTTTTGTGCCAAATACATTAACCTGTGCTTGAATCTCTGTAGGCTTTCTGTAAAACTAGGGACACCTGTATTCCATACATTACAGGAGTTATTTGCAATTAAATTAAACAGGTAGTGAGAGGAATGCCATGTCAAGAACATGTTTGTGCCTCAAACACACCCAGCAGATTGCATGAGCAGAGTGGGAATGGCCATTCAATGGAAATAAGTGGGAAGAAATTGTCATAAGGAAGGGAAGGGAAGGGAAGGGAAGGGAAGGGAAGGGAAGGGAAGGGAAGAGGGAAGGGAAGGGAAGGGAAGGGAAGGGAAGGGAAGGGAAGGGAAGGGAAGGAAGGGAAGGGAAGGGAAGGGAAGGGAAGGGAAGGGAAGGGAAGGGAAGGGAAAGGGAAGGGAAGGGAAGGAAGGGAAGGGAAGGAAGGGAAGGAGGGAAGGGAAGGGAAGGGAAGGGAAGGGAAGGGAAGGGAAGGGAAGGAAGGGAAGGGAAGGGAAGGGAAGGGAAGGGAAGGGAAGGGAAGGAAGGGAAGGGAAGGAAGGGAGGAAGGGAAGGGAAGGGAAGGGAAGGGAAGGGAAGGAAGGGAAGGGAAGGGAAGAAGAAAGAAAAAGAAAAAGAAAAAGAAAAAGAAAAAGAAAAGAAAAGAAAAGAAAAGAAAAGAAAAGAAAAGAAAAGAAAAGAAAAGAAAAGAAAAGAAAGAAGAAAAGAAAAGAAAAGAAAAGAAAGAAAAGAAAAGAAAAGAAAAGAAAAGAAAAAGAAGAAAAAAGAAAAGAAAAGAAAAGAAAAGAAAAGAAAAGAAAAGAAAAGAAAAGAAAAGAAAAGAAAAGAAAAGAAAAGAAAAGAAAAGAAAGAAAAGAAAAGAAAAGAAAAGAAAAGAAAAGAAAAGAAAAGAAAAGAAAAGAAAAGAAAAGAAAAGAAAAGAAAAGAAAAGAAAAGAAAAGAAAAGAAAAGAAAAGAAAAGAAAAGAAAAGAAAAGAAAAGAAAAGAAAAAGCAGTTCAGGAAGCCTTGAGAAAGGCCTGAGAGAAAAAAAAAATCAGAATGTACACAAGGGAGGTTTATCAGAGGACAGTGTTCATTCTAAAAGGG